>NC_090267.1:462574117-462877147 GCF_040414725.1 Anabrus simplex
CACGGCGAAATATGACTATAATACGAAAGATTACCGGAAAATAATAATAAATTTTAAAAGAGCCAAAATATTACTTTATATGACCCGTGAAAATCGCATAATTTTAGTTAAAATCATGCTTGACTTGTATTTTACGTGTAAATTATATAAAGAAATAAAATGTTGTCATAAACATCCGGGCCCTATTCATTAAATTTCAGATAAAAGGAATACTTTAAAAAATTCGGTGAAGCTGAAGTATGCAGGCCTGTAAAGTATTGAAACATAATACTGATGTGAAATGTCAAATGAAAGAATTATTATTTCAAGCCCACTGAAATGCACACACAAACCATCCCTGTAAGCGAAACTTTCACACCATTAGTAATAGGAACTGGCTGCATAAGAAATGGCAATACTAGCATTGCTCATACCTCAATCACTTTCAAGGCAATGAGACCAAAACATGAGAAAGTTACGTGGCCATGGCTGCTTCCTTCCCAATCCTTGCCCTTTCCTGTCCTCCCGTCACCTAAATCATTCATTTTGTTAGTGCGACGTTACATCACTAGTACAAAAAAATCCAAGTCCATCTCCATTAATGTCAAATTAAAGCATTATTCGTCGGTGTTCAGAACAGAGCGTGTCTGTACTACTACTACTGTATGTTTTCATTCTTCCCCTGAAGGGGGAGGAGCAGTAGTGGCGCTAAGAACCTCCCCCCCCCCCACCGCAATAATTGAAAATGAGCCCCTCGTTTACAAAAGTTACAAAATTATTTCGTAGTATAAGGTTGTGTATTATTACAATGGACAGCAACGATGATGATAATAATAATAATTGTTATCGTGTTTTTGTGGAGCAGAGATGTGAATGAAGGTGCGGGCATGAGTGGGTGGATATAGAAAAGTTAGAAGATTAATTTAAAACTTTTAAATTGGAGCTATATTTCTTTCTCTTCTATTTTTTTCCAAATTTTGAACTCTACACTTTGCTAAGCACATAGTAAATCAGGTACAAAATCTAGTTCGTGAGCTAGGGGAACAGTCAGAACAATTAACTAATAACCAATTAACAACCTTGAGCTTGAAGCTCCCTAATTATAAATTTTACATGAGCTCCTTTCAACCAACAGTCAAGGAGACGGATCTCCCAATGTTTATATCAGTAGAAGAGCTTCTTTACTCTCCAAATGTACACTTTACAGGCCTATCAAAGTCACAACCTACATTTAACAAAATGAACCAGTATTCACTGTCAACTGCTCAACAGTCTGATTTGCCTTCAAATTAAATGAATAAGGTTAACTGTAACGGGGATAACAAGTACCCATTCTACAAGGCCTTTCGTAAAAACAAAAGGTTAAAGTTACTGGCCTTAAGGCGAACTCTTGCACTCCTTGAAATTTACATGAAATTCTAAAAACCCTATATGGGCTTATGGCCCGACGTTACAGAGGCTAAGCCTATACTACAGAGGTGACCAGATGGAGAAAAATATATAATTTACAGAAGTTACTACATAGATTTTAAAGGTAACAAAATCATAGTCACCTCAATACCAAGTTGAGAGAGAATAAAAGAGGGTTCCTCACTCTTTATTCCCTAGGTTCGAGTAAGTTATTTAGACTCTTTTGAAATTTACATTAAGAAATAAAAGTTACATTGTGAAAGGAATTTGGAACCTTCCCCTCGAGCTAGCTTTCAAAGACTATTACGTCGTTAAGCAGGATCTGCCATTACCTTGAGCTGCTGCACCTCCCGAAAATGGACGAGCGAGCCTTTTCCCATGCCTCCGTTACGTACACACTCTAGACTTTAGCGATCACAAAGACAACATGGCCCAAAATGTGCCAGCTTTTATAGCTGAGAGGAAGGTTCCAGATTCCTATGGGTCGAAACCCTGACACACCCACAATTCCTAATGGTTAATTTAATAAATATCATTGTTTGTGATTGGTTACTTAAATAAATGTACAAAATTTCTAATTGGCCAACAAATTAAGTAGGCACGAAGAGATAGAAGTATTGATAACATTTGAACACCAGAAACAAAGTATAATCAATTCAGTTTAGGAAACCTTGACGTACAAAATTACTCTGAAAATTAATAGTTCATCTTCACTCCAGAGAACGCAACGTAAGTTGATAGTAGCGACATCTGTCGAGAAATGTTCAAACTATTTCCAAAATGAGTTTCAGATTTCCTGATCTAGATGGCCTTCTATAAGGCGCTAGTTTTAAATGCACAGTTGTAAGGTAACATTGTGTGACCATCCATCCATACCTCACATCACAGCCTCCACGGTTGTAAGGTAACATTGTGTGACCTCCCATCCATACCTTACATCAGAGCCTGCACGGTTATAAAGTAACTTTATGTGACCATCCATCCATACCTTACAGCACAGCCTGCACGGTCGTAAGGTAACATTGTGTGACCGCCCATCCATACCTTACATCACTGTCTGCACGGTTGTAAGGTAACATTGTGTGACCATCCATCCATACCTCACATCACAGCCTCCACGGTTGTAAGGTAACATTGTGTGACCTCCCATCCATACCTTACATCAGAGCCTGCACGGTTGTAAAGTAACTTTATGTGACTATCCATCCATACCTTACAGCACAGCCTGCACGGTCGTAAGGTAACATTGTGTGACCGCCCATCCATACCTTACATCACTGTCTGCACGGTTGTAAGGTAACATTGTGTGACCATCCATCCATACCTCACATCACAGCCTCCACGGTCGTAAGGTAACATTGTCTGACCATCCATTCATACCTTACATCACAGCCAACAGGGTTGCTAGGTAACGCTGTCTGATATCCATCCATACCTTACATCACAGCCTGCACGGTTGCTAGGTAGCACTGTCTGACATCCATCCATACCTTACATCACAGCTTGCACGGTTATAAGGTAACATTGTGTGACCACCCATCCATACCTTACATCACAGCCTGCTCGGTTATAAGGTAACATTGTGTGACCACCCATCCATACCTTACATCACAGCCTGCACGTTTGTAAGGTAACATTGTGTGACCACCCATCCATACCTTACATCACAGCCTGCACGTTTGTAAGGTAACATTGTGTGACCACCCATCCATACCTTACATCACAGCCTGCTCGGTTGTAAGGTAACATTGTGTGACCACCCATCCATACCTTACATCACAGCCTGCACGGTTGTAAGGTAACATTGTGTGACCACCCATCCATACCTTACATCACAGCCTGCTCGGTTATAAGGTAACATTGTGTGACCACCCATCCATACCTTACATCACAGCCTGCTCGGTTATAAGGTAACATTGTGTGACCACCCATCCATACCTTAAATCACAGCCTGCTCGGTTATAAGGTAACATTGTGTGACCACCCATCCATACCTTACATCACAGCCTGCACGTTTGTAAGGTAACATTGTGTGACCACCCATCCATACCTTACATCACAGCCTGCTCGGTTGTAAGGTAACATTGTGTGACCACCCATCCATACCTTACATCACAGCCTGCACGTTTGTAAGGTAACATTGTGTGACCACCCATCCATACCTTACATCACAGCCTGCTCGGTTATAAGCTAACATTGTGTGACCACCCATCCATACCTTACATCACAGCCTGCTCGGTTATAAGGTAACATTGTGTGACCATCCATCCATACCTTACATCACAGCCTGCACGTTTGTAAGGTAACATTGTGTGACCACCCATCCATACCTTACATCACAGCCTGCTCAGTTATAAGGTAACATTGTGTGACCACCCATCCATACCTTACATCACAGCCTGCTCGGTTATAAGGTAACATTGTGTGACCACCTATCCATACCTTACATCATAGCCTGCACGGTTGCTAGGTAACATTTTATCACCACCCACCCATACCTTACATCACAACCTGCACGGTTGTAAGGTAACATTGTCTGACATCCATCCATACCTTACATCACAGCCTGCACGGTTACTATGGTTACACTTTCGTCACACATTTTCTCGCGTCATGTTACACAAATTTTGCGATGATCGTCAGCCATAAGACATGTTAATGTCATAAAGCCTAAGTCTGAGGAATAGAAAGAGCGCAAATGTATTCCATAGATGGCCGTAGCGATGAACTTTATAAAAGATTACAATTTTACACAAAGGGCAGAAATCCCCTAATACATGGAGCACTTGCTCCCAATTTTCAATATCAAGCCTCCCAGAGGCATTCTTACGAAACTCGAAAAGAGCTGACGCGCTCTCAGTGCTCCCAGCCTACTCAAGCCAACACAATGAGAAAGTCAAATAATCGCTGGCCTTACAAGGCACTATTTACAAACAGCAATCTTATTACACAGAGGTATCTAGTACCCAACCTACAGGGCCTTAGTGAAAAAGAACAGGTTCAATAAACGGCCCGAGTACAACAGGAATGGAGTCGGAGATAAGCTCCACCAAAGAATTTAAAGACCTATAGGGCACTTGGTCAACGAAACAGCGGCTAATCCTAATCTACTGAGGTAGCGCGGATGGAAATCACTTTAATAGAATCAGTCATTTAAGAAAGGGCACATGTCCAAATTGTCATTTTTTATTTTTTTTCAGATTAACATTCTTTTCATCCTGGCGCACCTTGTCACAAAAGAAAGGTCACTTATCCAGCCAGTATCATGCTGATATTTAAGGTTCATTTGGGTGTTGTTTGGAAGTCATTTAAGAAAGGGCACATGTCCCAGGATAAGAGCCCTTTCTTGAATGACTTCTTTGCTTACCGGAAGGAACATCTGCCTGTTCTTTGGTCAAACAGCTGAGTGCACCTTCACTTGTTTACTAACTTCGATTACCAAGATTATGGCATCGGTTAATGCAGTTTCTGAGTGTTCTGGTAGCGTTAAAAAGCGTAAAAAGGGTGTAAGAAATGTGCAAAATTACAAATGTAATGTGATAAAGCAAGCAAGGATTAGAGGTAGTGAATATGTCAACTATTCAGGACGAGTGATTCCAGCTCGCACAACAGGCCAACCTTGCAGGTAATTATAACCTCACATTTTGTGTCTTGTTTTATATCAAGTTAATACTGAACTACATTTATTTTACGACACTTTAATACTTAAGACGACTTTGCTTGTTGATATTATTGTATTTGTAAGGTTCTAATCACAACTGGTGTGTAAAAATTATCTGTTAATTACCACAGTTGATCAATACAAAGCCTAGCTTAATGTTTATGTGCCCATTGGCTTGGCCTGTGTCTCTTTGTAACAGAAGATAGGTTAAATAATTTGTTATTTATTTTTCAGGTGTTCGAAGAAGTGTTTTGAGATAGTAGGTGAAAATGAGCAGATGAAGATAATAAAACTTTACAGTGAACTGAACAGTAAGGATGAACAAGACATATATTTATCGAGTCTTCTTGAATATGAGCATATAAAACGTAGAAGACCTACCTGCAACCCCAAAATTAGTAAGCCACATTCTGGAGTGTTCAAGTACAATGTCTTAGTCAATGCACAGCGGGTGCAAGTTTGCAAGGTGGCTTTTATGAGCTTCTTTGGTGATGTCAGTGCCAAACGCCTGCGGAGGCTCCAGAGTTTACTTCTTCAGGGGAAATCTCCACAAGATATGAGAGGAAAAGGAAATAAAAACAGAGCTCATAGTGAAGATTCGGTGCGAGTGCTTAATGATCATATAGCTTCATTCCCCGTAACGTCTTCACATTATTCATCGCGAGAGTACAGATTTCTTTCATCCGATTTAAGTTGCCAGAAGATGTATGAACTTTTCAAGGAGAAATACCCTACTACCAATATAACGTACAAGTACTATGTTAAGTACTTCAAACAGAATTTTGACCTGTCATTTGGCCCGCCTCAAATTGACACATGCATTAAGTGTGAGGAGCTGACCATGAGGATGAAGAGTCCTTTCCTGAATTTAAATGCCAGGAAGGCGGCTGAGGCTGAACTAGAAGTGCATAAACGCAGGAGCAAGAAGTATTTTTCAGTAATGAAGAAAACTGCATTAGAATGCAAGAGTAATCCCAAAATACTAGGACTGTGTTTTGATTATTGTCAGAACCTTCCCCTGCCAAAAATACCAGTGCAGGACATATTCTACATGCGACAGCTTTGGGTGAACACGTTTGGCATTCACAATATGCAAACAAATTCGTCAGTGCTTTATGTTTACCACGAAGGTAAAGCTCGTAAAGGTGCCAATGAAGTGTGTAGTTTTTTGTTAGACTATATCCAAACATGTGTACCAAAGAGTGTAAAGGAACTTCGACTGTTCTCTGATGGCGCTGTAGGGCAGAACAAAAATCATACAGTGATCCGATTATGTGCAGCACTCGTTGACATGAAGCGATTTGAAACCATTCACCATTACTTCCCTATGCGAGGGCACTCATTCAATGCCTGTGATAGAGATTTTGCTATCATTAAACGAGCTGTTAAAAAAATTGATCGAATTTATGATGTGAAGCAATACTGTGAAATCATCTTACGGGCACCTAAACGCCATGACAAGTTCACCATCATTCTGGTAGAGACGAGTGATATTCTTAACTTTACCGCATGGTGGCCGAAATTTTATAAGAGGGGAGGGTTGTCAGATGAATCTCGTGGAAGAGGAGTGCCTACCAACTTGAAAATTCGTTTCCAGCCAGCATCATTCATGCACTTTCTTTACTCTGCCAATGATCCGGGAACTGTACGAACAAAACAGTTCATCAATGGCCTTATTGAACACACCTTCCGTTTGCATCTAGACAGCAACGTTCAGCTTCCTAACGAACTAGCCTACGACGAACCAATCCCTATTGACAGGAATAAGATGAATGACCTAAAGCGTCTAGAAGTGTACATTCCGGGGGAGTACAAAGAATTTTTCAACGAAATACTTGCATGGCCAACTGTTCGTGTGACTGACGATGATTGTGATTAACTGTCATCATTCAAATGATTATTATTGTAGAACAACGACACAGTGTGTCTAAGTTATCTGAATAAACAAAGTGTTTTTGCTCCAAAACCGATTTTCATTCAGCCGTCATTTTAGAAAGGGCATATATCCAATTTTTTTATCTGCCAATCACCATAAAGTCCTTCATCTCTATTCCATATTTTATAATGTAAACTATCCACAACCGTTAACACTAACGGACAAAATACATACATTTAACGTAACTAGCAAGACTGGCTTTTAAATCAGTTTTTTGCTCCTCCTGAAAAGTTGCATTTCTGGACA
The DNA here is from genome assembly GCF_040414725.1 of Anabrus simplex. NCBI lineage: Eukaryota > Metazoa > Arthropoda > Insecta > Orthoptera > Tettigoniidae > Anabrus > Anabrus simplex. Next base: position 462,581,350 of record NC_090267.1, read on the forward strand.
TGTGCCCTTTCTTAAATGACTGATATTGCGGAAACAAATGCGGTACCTCAACCCAACATGAGAGGGAGCTCGAGAGGGTATATCACTCTCTATTCCCGGATTACAGTTAAAGATTTATGAAATTTTACATGAGCCGAAGGGAGAATTACATTTTAACGAAGTCGGTTACATAATAAAGTTTCGAACCTTTCCCTCAGGTTAAACTGCGGAGCAAGCAAAAGAAAAGATGTTAAGTGGCCATACCTTGCTGAAGAACTGCTGACGGATGAAAGAGGCGCCTCCCGCCCCCTGCGTGACAGACACACTTAGTTAGATGTTGATCAGATGGCCAGGAGACGTAAAAATCCGCAGTTTATAAACCCTCGGGGAAAGTTCGAGACCTTTCATGTATAATCGAGACACACCCACAGAGTTTTATTGGTTAAACTCAAAAGTTACACTCAAAATCGAAGAAGAAATATGGGATTGGTTGGAAATTAGTTACAGAAATTCTTGATTGGCTAAATTCAAAAACTGGCGGAAAGAAAATATAAATATTGCCAACCCAAAAATGAATGAACAATATTTAGTAAAGATAAAACTTATGAGAACTTATGAGTACAAAGTTTCTACAAAAAGGTTCCTTCTCTTCGCACCAGTGTGCATTATCAAAGTTTGTTAGTAGTGACATCTATGAGAGAATGTTCAAACTTCTTGATGAATGGAAAACAAAAACAAGTAGAAATTCATACAGTTCACAATAACAAATTTTAGTGGTGCCATCTTCAGAGAAAATGTATAAGTTAGTCCAGTTTCAAGTTCACGGTTTCTCCTGTAGAGGAGTTCTTTAAGGCGCAAGATTTAAATGTGCGGCGTAGAGGTGTACCTCCTGGTACAATAATAATAATAATAATAGTAATAATAATAATAATAATAATAATAATAATAATAATAATAATAATAATAATAATAATAATAATAATAATAATAATAATGTCCGCCTATGTGGTGTAATGGTTAGTGTGATTAGCAGCCACTTCCGGAGGCCCGGGTTCGATTCACGGCTCTGCCACGAAACTTGAAAAGTGGTACGAGGGCTGGAACGGGGTACACTCAGCCTCGGGAGATCAACTGAGTATAGGTGGGCTCGATTCCCACCTCAGCCATCCTGGAAGTGGTTTTCCGTGGTTTCCCACTTCTCCTCCAGGCAAATGCCGGGATGGAACCTAACTTAAGGCCACGGCCGCTTCCTTCCCTCTTCCTTGTCTATCCCTTCCAAACTTCCCATTCCCCACCAAGGCCCCTGTTCAGCATAGCAGGTGAGGCTGCCTGGACGGGGTACTGGACCTCCTTCCCAGTTATATCCCCCACCCAATGTCTCACGCTCCAGGACACTGCCCTTGGGGAGGTAGAGGTGGGATCACTCGCTGAGTTCGAGGGAAAATCCAATCCTGGAGGGTAAACGGATAAATAAATAAATAAATAAATAAGTAAATAAATAAATAAATAAATAAATAAATAAATAAATAAATAAATAAATAAATAAATAAATAAATAAAAAATAAAAAATAATAACATCGACCACCTGATTGATATAGCAAACGAGTTACGCCACAGTTCCGGAATTTTATAAAAAATGCTGTTGTTAAACGCGTCAGTAAATCTACTCATACCGAGCTCGATAGCTGCAGTCGCTTAAGTGCGGCCAGTATCCAGTAATCGGGAGATAGTGGGTTCGTGCCTCACTGTGGGCAGCCCTGAATATGGTTTTCCGTGGTTTCCCATTTTCACTCCAGACAAATGCCGGGACTGTACCTTAATTAAGGCCACGGCCGCTTCCTTCCACCTCCTAGGCCTTTCGTATCCCATCGTCGCCATAAGACCTGTCTGTGTCGGTGCGACGTAAAAAAACAACAAAAAAACCCTCATAGTAGTCGCCTGGGCAGGTAGTGTCTGACCATCGTGAATAATCTTCGCTAAAACCATCTGGCCTGAAGTAACCAACGATCTCCGCGATTAGTTGGATTCAAACGTAGAATCACATCGCATGCACATTCAATTTTTATTTTGTTTGTACTTCGCTACTGGTTGTTGCAATAAGAACAGATAAGATGCAAATGATAAATGATTCTTAAGAGCACACCTGTGCATATTACGTACTTACTCACATACTCACCTCTGTACTCTGTAATCATTATTATGGCTCTTATCAGTGGTGGCCGGTGACTTGGCACGTAGGTGGGTAGCATACTTTGAATAAATTATGGTAATTTACACGTCGATTTCTCACTTTCAAAAGAAAGCACAGATACATTACTACTATGCCAAGTGGTTGTCGAGTTCCGATACATTATGACCTGACAAAGATTTAAACATATGAGTATTTTACAGTTCTTCAGCATTAGAATTCATCACAGGTAGGACCCCATCCTCACCGATGTGCTGGTCACCTCGAAAGACTAATAATAATTGTTACCATGATTCCGTGCTGGACAGAGGTGAAAGAAGGTGCGGGCATGAATAGGTTGATGTAAAACAATCAGAAGATTAAAACGTTGAAATTAGAGCTATATTTCGTTTTCTGCTTTTTTTTCAGATGTTAAATTTTAACAAACAATTCGCTAAGCGAGAACAAGATTTCGTCCGCCTCTGTGGTGTAGTGGTTAGTGTGATTAGCTGCCAGCCCCGGACGTCCGGGTTCGATTCCCAGCTCTGCCACGAAATTTGAAAAGTGGTACGAAGGCTGGAACGGGGTCCACTCAGCCTCGGGAGGTCAACTGAGTAGAGGTGGGTTCGATTCCCACCTCAGCCACTCTGGAAGTGGTTTTCCGTGGTTTCCTACTCCTCCTCCAGGCAAGTGCCGGGATAGTACCTAACTTAAGGCCACGGCCGCTTCCTTCCCTCTTCCTTGTCTATCCCTTCCAATCTACCCATCCCCCACCAAGGCCCTTGTTCAGCATAGCAGGTGAGGCCGCCTGGGCAAGGCACTGGTCATCCTCTCGAGCTGTATCCCCCGACCCAAAGCATGAAGCTCCAGGACACTGCCCTTGAGGCGATAGAGGTGGGATCCCTCGCTGAGTCCGAGGGAAAAGCCAACCCTGGAGGGTAAACAGATTAAGAAAGAGGAAAACAAGATTTCAGGTACAGTAATGAGATATAGAAGTAATACAATAAATGATAAAAGCCCCTTTGTTCCAGGGAACATTACACCTTTCCAGCCTTCCAAAGGCACCATTCAGTATTTACATTAACACCTCTACATTAATAGAAAGAACATCTATGCTCTAGAATATTTACACTTAGGAACCTATTTCCAGAAACGTCCAGGCCTATCAAAGGCACAACCTACATTTTACAAATTCAAGGAGTATTCACTTTCTTATATGTTCAACAGTGTAACATCTTTACATAAAAGGAATTAAATAGAGAATTAAATAGCCGCCTGTTATGACAGACAAGGGATCATCATCCACATCATCCAGTTATTAACACGAAGGTTCTTCGTGTATTTACACCAATACTTGTTCGTTTGTCATCTGTTCTGTCCAGCTAACTTTCATAATTCGTCTGTAGTACCAGCACTGGAAAGCTTCAAGCCTGAACTTTTCATATTTCCTCACTGTCCAAGTCTCACACCCGAAGAAAACTATGTTCCTGATGTATGTTTTAAGGAATTCCTGACCTCGATACTAAAGCTGTTGGATGTTAGGAGACGCATTTTTTAAATAATACTTTTTTGCCTTCAAGATTACACTATTACCAGAGTTGGGAATTAATTCTGTACAATTAATCGAGGTCCGCTTCTGTGGTGCAGTAGTTAGTGTGATTAGCTGCCACCTCCAGAGCCTGAGTTCGATTCCAGGCGTGAATTTGAAGACTACCTAGGTCTCCCAAATCTAATGCCGTCGGGGTGGGAAGAGATCAAGAGTTGACCAAGTAAGGTTGGATACGAAGGATGAAAGTGAGAAGCTTGAGTAGTAACAATCCCAGAATAAGCTACGGGGACCGTGGTCGCTGACCTATCCTCCCAACTTCACAGTCTCTTTTTCGGGTAAACAGATTAAGAAGAGGAAGAAGAAGAAGCTATCAGCTTTCATTCGGGAGATACTGGGTTCGAACCCCACTGTCGGCTGTCCTGAAGATGGTTTTCCATGGTTTCCCATTTTCAAACCAGGCAAATGCTGGGGGCTGTACGTTAATTAAGGCCACGGTAGCTTCCTTTCCACTCCTAGCCATTTCCCATCCCATCGTCACCGTAAGACCTATCTGTATCGGTAAATTGAAAAAAAAAAGAAGGATTCAATCATTAATCTGTACCCCCTGCATGTCATAAGAGGCTACTAAGAGGGGAACAACCAAAGAATCTGTATTCGTTCTCTCGTCTTCTAAGCACCAAAATATATCTATGATTTACACTGACTGACAGAGCAAATGCAACACCAAGGAGTGGTCAGAACTTTATGCCAATTGCAGGGTAGACTGACGTCACTGAGGTATGCTCATGATGTGAAATGCGCCGCTGTGCTGCGCACGTAGCGAACGATAAATGGGACACGGCGTTGGCGAATGGCCCACTTCGTACCGTGATTTCTCAGCCGACAGTCATTGTAGAACGTGTTGTCGTGTGCCACAGGACACGTGTATAGCTAAGAATGCCAGGCCGCCGTCAACGGAGGCATTTCCAGCAGACAGACGACTTTACGAGGGGTATGGTGATCGGGCTGAGGGCAGGTTGGTCGCTTCGTCAAATCGCAGCCGATACCCATAGGGATGTGTCCACGGTGCAGCGCCTGTGACGAAGATGGTTGGCGCAGGGACATGTGGCACGTGCGAGGGGTCCAGGCGCAGCCCGAGTGACGTCAGCACGCGAGGATCGGCGCATCCGCCGCCAAGCGGTGGCAGCCCCGCACGCCACGTCAACCGCCATTCTTCAGCATGTGCAAGACACCCTGGCTGTTCCAATATCGACCAGAACAATTTTCCGTCGATTGGTTGAAGGAGGCCTGCACTCCCGGCGTCCGCTCAGAAGACTACCATTGACTCCACAGCATAGACTTGCACGCCTGGCATGGTGCCGGGCTAGAGCGACTTGGATGAGGGAATGGCGGAACGTCGTGTTCTCCGATGAGTCATGCTTCTGTTCTGTCAGTGATAGTCACCGCAGACGAGTGTGGCGTCGGCGTGGAGAAAGGTCAAATCCGGCAGTAACCGTGGAGCGCCCTACCGCTAGACAACTCGGCATCATGGTTTGGGGCGCTATTGCGTATGATTCCACGTCACCTCTAGTGCGTATTCAAGGCACGTTAAATGCCCATCGCTACGTGCAGCATGTGCTGCGGCCGGTGGCACTCCCGTACCTTCAGGGGCTGCCCAATGCTCTGTTTCAGCAGGATAATGCCCGCCCACACACTGCTCGCATCTCCCAACAGGCTCTACGAGGTGTACAGATGCTTCCGTGGCCTGCGTACTCTCTGGATCTCTCACCAATCGAATACGTGTGAGATCTCATTGGACGCCGTTTGCAAACTCTGCCCCAGCCTCGTACGGACGACCAACTGTGGCAAATGGTTGACAGAGAATGGAGAACCATCCCTCAGGACACCATCCGCACTCTTATTGACTCTGTACCTCGACGTGTTTCTGCGTGCATCGCCGCTCGTGGTGGTCCTACATCCTACTGAGTCGATGCCGTGCGCATTGTGTAACCTGCATATCGGTTTGAAATAAACATCAATTATTCGTCCATGCCGTCTTTGTTTTTTCCCCAACTTTCATCCCTTTCGAACCACTCCTTCTTGGTGTCGCATTTGCTCTGTCAGTCAGTGTATGTTTTCTCCGTGTACTGAAGAAAACTTCATATACCTTTTTAACCAACGTTCTCCAACTGATGCGAGTACGCCTTTGCCACCTCGGATAGGCAGTCTGCTATTCAATACCTCAACCTTAACGCAAAGACCTTACAGGATACGATTTGACATAGCCTTCATTAAGTTAGAGAGGAATTACACTGTCTTCAGTTTTCAGCTTGGTCACGCTTAACAAACGGCTTCCGGTGGATTTTCTGACTGAATGTCTATACGTCATTTGCGGTGATATTCTGATATTTCCAAGGATCGTTCGCTTCTACAGCAGTGATTTGTATTCAGTAACTCGACTGCTTTTATGGTAGATTATTTCCTCCTTTGAATGACTACCCAACATAATCAACATGATTCTACATTCTTCGAAACGCGGTCCGTAATAAGAGTAGGAAGACGCCGTAATACGGTGATTACTGCGATTCGCCTAAGTGTGGTTTCTTATTGGTTTCGTTCTCGGTAAATACAGGGATAATATGATTTACTTGAACAGTTATTCCAGTCATAAGATCATAATGATAGCTCTGCTTTGGGTATTTGATCAATACGCTGGGGATCGCAAAATAAAATCATACAATTGTAGACAAATTATTCTTCCCGTTTATGTTTTTCTTACAACACACCGAAGAAAAACCATCTCCACGACTTCCAACTGTGGGGATCGAACCCACTACCTCCAGAATACCAGCTGACAATTACTTGACTCAAAATGTGTAACCAGCTCTTTTGGTCCTCCTTCTTGTAAATGAGAGCGATAATATGGTGGTTCGTTGAAGTATACAAGAATAAAACTATAAGGGGAAGATACAGACAGATATTTTATGCTAATAACACATGAAAACAGCACATATGCTAAAAGACTGTAAAGAAACTAGAAAAATTGGACAGAAATATATAGATGGGTAAGAAATTGATAGTCCGCCTCTGTGGTGTAGTGGTTAGCGTGATTAGCTGCCACCCCCGGAGGTCCGGGCTCGATTCCCGGCTCTGCCACGAAATTTGAAACGGGGTCCACTCAGCCTCGGGAGGTCAACTGAGTAGAGGTGGGTTCGATTCCCACCTCAGCCATCCTGGAAGTGGTTTTCCGTGGTTTCCCACTTCTCCTCCAGGTAAATGCCGGGATGGTAGAGGTACTGGTCATACTCCCCAGTTGTATCCCCCGACCAAGAGTCTGAAGCTCCAGGACACTGCACTTGAGGCCGTAGAGGTGGTATCCCTCGCTGAGTCCGAGGGAAAAACCGAACCTGGAGGGTAAACAGATGATGATGATGATGATGAAGAAATTGATAAAAATGAAAATGAACCTAAACTTTAGACTCGTGTTAATTAAATTGAGAATGGAAGAAACAAGAAGAACAGCAAATTTATGTAATACTAGCATATGTACCCGTTCTTCGCACGGGAATTGGTGACAGATTTCACGATTACTTAGTGAGTTTATGCGAAGTTACATGCCTGTATTCAAAAGTTTAATACAGCATGTTAAACTGTCATTCTTATACAAAAGCACGTGGCAGTAACGTGAAGGACCATAAAGCTGAACAAAGTGGAGACAGAATGAGGACGATCACCGAGTTTATTGAACGATACAGTTCCTGGTCCGAAGTTGTGTGTAATTCTCTCTATTTCTCGGTTACACATTGTTGTTCATCTGAAACCGGGAGTGGCGCAGTGGCTGAAGACTTATGAAACCAATCGTTGATGATTACCTCCCTTATTTTCTGTTTTGTTGAAAAGAGTAAAATGGCTCTTTACTTAAACAATTTTACCCAACTTGAATTGATACGACAGCCTGTAAAACGGTCCATTAATGTTAACTCTATTGCTGTCCTCTTATCGAAAAGGTTCACATTAGAAAAAAAAATCTTTTTAGAAATTGATTTCCATTAACGCTGGTAGTTTTCCATTAAGGTTGGTCATGAATATTTTTCAGGAGGGTAAAATCACTGTTCGACTTCCTATAAACCTCAAACCAATCCGGGATTTAGAAATAATATTGACCCTTATACCTAACCAAGGACAGATATAAAGTTTGGTAGAAATAAATAGTTTCCCAGTTATAAAAACTCCACAAACGGACGAACAGACAAATCGACAAAAAAAGCTATAAGCTAAAAAAAGTCCGAAGTTAGACTAAAAAACGGCCTGTATCCTCATATCGAAATGATGTACATGAGAAGAGAGGTTTATAAATTGATTTCTATTAAGGCAGGTACATTGTGTATATTTTGTGGGAGTGCAAAATCAAGTTTTCGGTTTCGTGTAAACCCCCAAACAGTTCAGGGATTTAGAAACAATATCGGCCATAAAACCTACCCAAGGACAGGTGGATTCTAAATATGAAGTTTGGTAGAAATAAATCCAGTAGTTTTCAAGTTATAAGAACTCAGACAAACAGACAGACACCAAAGCTAAAAAATACGCAATGGTCATTATTACACCTGAAACGGATAACTGTACGGAAATTTCGCCAAAATAGTGAATGTACAGACACGCGGTCATTACGATTTTATTTATATAGATAATTAGAAGAATATAGAGAAAAGTTCTGAAGAATGAGAAAACAAAGAAAGTACATTATTGTTCATTAATTTTTGTTAAAATTGGAGATTTGTTCTTTTGAGTCTACCCATATTGGGTAGATTATGATGGAGATCTTTTTAAAGAGAGAAAAGATTGACTATATTCCGAATATTTCTTGAAATATTCAGTTCTATATACTAGTCCTGAGAAAAGTAGAAAGAGGCGGATCTTTGTCTTAAGCCTGTTCAGTTCTGTAATATAGTCTAAGATGGGCATAAATGTTATACTGTACTATATGTTACGGTGTTTTAATTAAACAATATAGCAAAGTTTAGAGAGTGGACAGCATTCTGAAGTGTTTTCCAAAATGCCACTAGAAGTTTCAAACCTCTGGTAACGACATACACGAGGATGTATCCTTACTCTGTAATTTAGTTTAACTCCGCAGGTAATATCTCGAAAGGCTAAGGTTGTCGACCTGTTAAAGATAAGTTTAAGTAATATTTATGGGATATGTATTATGATTTTAATTATTTCTTGTAATATGTGGTTAATTGGCATATCTTTGGAATTGCGTATTTTAGTAATGATTACAATAAAAGTATAATCTCTCCCCAGTTTGTGGTAACTTATAATTGGGAAAGAAGAACATTATATTCATTCATTCATTCATTTATAATTACGAAAAACGCAAATGTCCGCCTCTGTGGTGTAGTGGTTGGTGTGATTAGCTGTCACCCCCGGAGGCCCGGGTTCCATTCCCGGCTCTGCCACGAAATTTGAAAAGTGGTACGAGGGCTGGAATGGGGTCCACTCAGCCTCGGGAGGTCAACTGAGTAGGGGCCGATGACCTTAGATGTTAGGTCCCTTTAAACAACAAGCATCAACTGAGTAGAGGGGGGTCGATTCCCACCTCAGCTTTCCTGGAAGTGGTTTTCCGTGGTTTCCCACTTCACCTCCAGGCAAATGCCGGGATTGCACGTAACTCAAGGCCACGGCCGCTTCCTTCCCTCTTCCTTGGCTATCCCTTACAATCTCTCCATATCCCACCAGGCCCCTGTTCAGCATATCAGGTGAGGCACTGGTCCTCCTCCCCTGTTGTATCCACGACCCAAAATCTCACGTCGAGGCCACTGCCCTTGAGGCGGTAGAGGTGGGGTCCTTCGCTGAGTCCGAGGGGAAAACCAACCGTGGAGGGTAAACGGATAAAGAAAAAAAGAAAGAAAACACGCAAACAAAAAATAGAAGGCAAAATACACTTTTTACAATTTGTTTTACGCCGCACCGACATAAACAGGTCTAATGGCAAATGTTATGGCACGGCTAACTCGCTTGGTAAGGGAGAAAAACCAAAAGGACAGACAGGTGGCGTGGTAAGTGAAGATCTACACTGTTGACACCGTATTAAACTAACGAATGCGATTTTTCATTTTTGCCATTTTCCAATGGGCCGATGACCTAGATGTTAGGCTCCTTTAAATTAAAAACAAGCGTCATTTCCCAATGCCTTTGTGTGTGTCACGCCCCTCATGGCAAATAATTATCGAATCATTAGTTGCCAGAGGTTCTTCTTGAAGTGGCCGTGCTAAGGCAGCGAATGAAGTCATATTCTTAACTTTTCGTTGATATTTTAATTCCTTTATTCTCTCTTGACGTGCGACAAAGTAACGAATACGCCACGTTCACGTAATTGCTGTAGTTTTTTTTCTTCTGATTACGAAGGTCTTGCTGAAGACTGTCCAACATGCAACATTCGATAATGTGTGATAATGAGGGTAGTTAACCGGCTTGGCGATCGTCTAAGAAAACGAACATGTCGTTCAAGGTCTGGAAAATGATACCTGCCGATGGGTGTTGAGTTTGAAATATCTACGTCGAATATTCAGTGGATTCTTTATTGAAAATGTCCTGGAATCTTTTTATAAACAATCTATATTGAAGAAGTCGGGCTCATGTTTTGTGGTAAAGTTGGAGATTTGAAAATCTGAGTCTACCCACATCGGGTAGATTACAATGGAGATATATTCTGAATATTTCTAGAAATATCCAGTTCAATATATTAGTCCTCAGAAGAGTATAGTATTATATTCGTAAATGTTTTTAATACAAACTTGTTGCGAGAAAATCATTCTCTTATACAGCCTGTTTCACGTTGCAAAAACACAGAGTGATTGCCAGCAATACTGAGAAAAGATAGAACTAAAATTGAATAAATAAAAAGTAAAATAAATAAATAAGTAAATAAATAAATAAATAAATAAATAAATAAATAAATAATGCCTATGGCGATAAGTGGATAGAGCTTGCATTCTCTTTCTTTCTTTCTTTTCTTTCTTTCTTTCTTGCCGATGCTGGGCTGTGCAGCTCAGGCTAGGTGCTCAAACATGTCATCTCCGTGTCGGTAGATTTACTAGCACGTTAAAAACATTCTTCGGGGCAAACTTCCGGCACCTCGGCGTCTCCGAAAGGCGAAAGCCCTAAAAGTGATTGATGGGACGGAAAAATTATTATTATTATTATTATTATTATTATTATTATTATTATTATTATTATTATTATTATTATTATTATTATTATTATTATTATTATTATTATTATTATTTCTTTATGCTCTCTTTCACTGCTGTTTACGAAAGGCAATAACTACAGTGAGTGTAGATTAACGCTTATTTTCAGGTCTTGTGACTATAAACATGATTTATTATTGGTCTACTTACCTGTATAGTTAAAGAGAGAGTAAGTTGGTGGTGGTGATTTTTGTTTTAAAAGGAAGTACAACTTGGTAATCATCTTCTCTGAACAAATTAAGTGGAAAAGAAATTTAAAACAAAACAAAATTATTTATTCAACAAAGGAATTTCGAAACGAAGTACAACGTAAAACAAAAAAGTATTGAATTAATCCGAAAAATCACTAAGGCATCAAAAGGGAACGTGCGTTCTCCGAGTAAGGCCCCATTCACAATGCAAACGTAACCGTAAACTTAACGACGTAACGTAACCGTAAAATTAACGTAAAATTTGTGGTATTCACAATGGAGGAACGTAACATTAACGTAAAGAGTACACAACAGCCAATCAAAACACTGCCATGTTATTTAGTACGGAAGTCAGGTTTTGGGCTATCTCGCAGTTTTATATTTCAATACCTCGATGGAATCAAACAACGTGGTAGCGGAATTCCTATTACTTCAAACATCTATTGCTTTGCTCCTGGGAGCTGTGTAGGCCTACGGTACCTGAAAAAGCGATCTAAACAACGGTGCAGAAAATGGGTTCATCCCTTGAATCAAAGAAGGTTATCTCAGGGCGATTTCGGTAATCTACTGTAAGAAATGACCCTCATCAGTTCGTTTTGGACATGCGGATGAAACTTGAAGTGTTTGCCTTTCGTACGATTCGCTTCCCCTTTTGTGATAAAAAGAAATGTAAGGCCTCCTTTACCGACATCTATGACCCTATCTATCACACCCCGATAAGATGTTTGGATCTATTTGTTTGGATGATATCGTTTTCGTAAACTAGTTGTCCGTCATATACAGGGACACTGTTTTATTTATGACAGGGATTGTCTCTCGTCCGTTTGCCAGCGCTGCGAGCTTGTCCCCCGCCATTTATTGTCAGATTTCATTACTACAGGATATTAATTTCCACCTATTATTTTTCGATACAGCGTATTTGTAATTCTTTTTCCTTCTATCATACATAGCCTATACATAAAGACTATTTTGAAAGAGAATTACAAGTGTTTCGTCGAAAGAAGTCATTATATCGTGCACAACACACAATGTTTACCTCTGCTCTGATTGGCTGGTTCTTAAAGTTAACGTAAAATTAACCGCAAGAGCTTGGAGTTTGCAATCCCTTAATTTTACGGACTCGCAGTTAAGTTTACGTCGGCGCATTGTGAATGGATCCATTAGATAAGATGGCCGCTAACTTCTAAGAAGTTAACGTTAATTTTAAGTTTACGTTACGTTACGTTTGCATTGGGAATGGGGCTTAACAGACTGTCGCAACATGACGACTGTGACATCATTTGAAACTTCGGAAGTGAAGATTGCATATTCGTGAGTTTGTCACTTCATCTTTCACAGCTAACTGAAAGTGTGTGTGCGTTATAAAGTAATCAACATGCCAAAATTTATTCTAATATAGTTCAACTGAAGCTTCTACGACAATTATAACGTTGACGACTTAAAATGTAACCTAAACCAAGAGGAATTGCGTAAATTTAACGGAAGGCATTCCTGAGAAGGGCAGATTTATAACATCTCATTAGAATTACTGCTTTTTCTGTTTACTATCCTGAACAGTAGAGAATTTCACATGCGTTAGTTTAACATGGTTACGACGATATTAAACATTCCACTCCACACGCTCAAAAGTGCATATTCACATAAAAAGCACACCGGGCGAGTTGGCCGTGCGGTTAGGGGCGCGCAGCTGTGAGCTCGCATCCGGGAGATAGTGGATAGAGGATGGTTGCCTAGTTGTACTTCCTCTTAAAACAATAATCACCACCACCACCACCACCGGGATATAGTGGGTTCGAACCCCACTGTCGGCAGCCCTGAAAATTGTTTTCCGTGGTTTCCAATTTTCACACCAGGCAAATGCTGGGGCTGTACCTTAATTAAGGCCACGGCCACTTCCTTCCTTTTCCTAGGCCTTTCCTGTCCCATCGTCGCCATAAGACCTATCTGTGTCGGTGCGACGTAAAGCAAACAGCAATATAAAGCACATAGATTCCCTGGATTATTTACGAGTAAAAACAGAATGCATTACTTTCCAACTCAAATTACTACCTGTTTTCCTTCGACACTCTAGCAGCCACACGTTTTAGCTTTTCACACGAAGGACAGGGGACGTCATTTTAAATACTTTCAGTTATGGTCATGACAAACCCCTTTAGCTTCCGTTTTATTTTCATTCTGTATACCCACAGTGGGCCCTGGCGTTAGCACAATTCATATTGGTCCATTTATGTGACTGTTCTCGAGTGATGAACATATCAACTTGTACCGGTAATAACTCTACTTTCTCCGATAGTCCAACATAGCGTTTTTAACGTTACGAAAGAGGAAACATTTGTTTGAGGAAATTAACTATTGTTTTCCTCTAGCCTGTTTATTACGTACATTATATATTCTTAGTAATCGACCTTGAAACTCAAGCTATAGCTTCATCTTGTTGAGTGCTTTGTCCTCACAGATCAATCGTCTGGGGAAGCGTTACTGGGATGAGGTCATGAAATAAATAATTCTTAATACTATTACTCACATCACTGAAGTAAACATTCAGTCATTTACAAAACAGAGACAATCCTTATAATTAGTAATACATTGTCTGCACCTTTTCTATCATCAGGTTAGCTCGCAGTACCTATTAGAGCCCTGCATTGTCGCGTGTGAGCGAGGGATCAGGACACAGCTAGATAGAGTTACTGCGCCAGGGTTTTTCGCTCGCTTGCGAACACAGAATGTATTGCTTGACATACAAGCTAAGTATGAACACCTATAACAAGAAGAAGATCTCAGTCAATGCAAAACTCAGACAGTGATCCGTCCAGAAGCCTGCAGCCATCGGATGCAGATCGAGCAGGCAGTGCTTGCGAACGAGGAGCGAGTGATGGTCGTGACGAGAAAGGAACACTCGTGGTGATAGTTGCATAGTCACCATGGAACGGGAAACTAAGGAGCTGATGAAGGATAAACTTATCAGTCGTAGGCTTCAGAAGTGATGTGTGGGAAAACTTTTCTATAGCAATTAATTATAATGGTAAGCAGGTAGGCTATGTATCCTGTGAACAATGTTCTTCATTGTTAACGTATAAGACTACAACTCCACGTCTGAGCTCACACATTAGAGATATGTAAAAACAATAACATTACCATTGAGGTCATACGTCTGTAAAATACATGTCGACAAAACACAGAGTTCTGTACCACAAGCTGTTAAAAACTGCTTACGCATAAATGTGTTAAAATGTGCACTTCTGATTTACGTTCTTTTAGTGTCGTGTCGGGTGATGGCTTTTGTGAGATGTCCCAAGAACTAGAAAATATTGGTGCATAGTAAGGAAGAGTAAATGGGGATGATATTGTACCCCCTTCTAAAACCATTTCGCATAACACAAGCAAAGGCCGCTGAAATAAGTGCGAAGATGCTCATTAAGTTGATTGTCCGTAGATGCAGAGTTCGTCTCGGCCCTTAAGTGGCCACGGCTGGTCCGTGGTCCAACAGCTCTGTACTCTGACCGGCAAACCGAGCAGAGGAGGGTTGGCCACGCCTCTACCGTGGCTCTACGCCTCTGCATTCGGGAGACGGGACAGGGCTGGACCTCACGGCTGGCCCCAACCGTCGGCGGTCCTGAGAATGGTTTTTCATGGTTTTCCATTCTCCTGCACTAAGGCGAATGCCGGAAGAGTTCCTAGTGTAGGCCTCCCACCCCGTCACCTTCTCCGAGCATCTCCTTCACCGTAGCAAATCTCCCGGCCTGAGAGACGGCGTCACCGTCTAAGAGGCCCGCCTCTCCCTTCAGGGGAGGAATGAAAACATTTTCAGTAGTTGTAGTCAGAGAAAGAGGCTCTGATATCGAGAATCAACAAAATGAACTTGGCACACAAGCATATAAGCTAAGTATGAACACCTATAACAAGAAGAAGATCTCAATCAATGCAAAACTCAGACATAACCAGACAGTGATCCGTCCAGAAGCCTTGTATGCAGCTGAATGTTTGAACCTAATAAAGGTAGGATTGGTCAAAAAGTTAGAACTAGCGGAGCGAAAAATTCTAAGGAAGATACTGAAAGCCCAAAGAGCATAGGTTGGATCATACAGAAAGGAAGCAAACGAAGAACTGTACCGCAAGATAGAAAAGATCTCAGACACCATCCGGAAGAGGAGAGCCATGTTCTTTGGACACATCTACAGAATGGACCCGAGAAGATTGACCAACCATATGGTAAGGTTTTTGAGACCAGGAAAACTGTGGTACGCTGGTTTCAGGAAGTGAAGAAAGACCTGACAGAAATGGGAATACAAGGATCGGAAATAAGCAACAGGGAAACTTACAAGTCGAAAATAAAGAACACAAAGAGTTTCCAAGAAAAAGTTAGTTTGCGGACCCAAACACCATGGATGGAGGAGAGGAGGTTGCAGAGTGAAAGATTGAAAGATTACTGGGCACAGATCAAAGCCCAGAAGAAGCTGAAATCGAATTAACGTAGTCCACAGTTGGCCTAAAAAGAAAGAAAGAAAGAAAGAAAGAAAGAAAGAAAGAAAGAAAGAAAGAAAGAAGTATTAGGTTGATTCTAAATGGACAATGAAGAGTCTTGTTTTAGCGACATCCGTTTTCCCAGACAAGAGAAAAACTAGAGAAAATATCAAAGAAATCAAAGTCAAGCTCATCGAACTGGGAATAGATCGTGAACTTACACAACATCTGTTTCACGTCCGCTCAAATATCTTGGGCCCATGAACCTTACCTAGTGCATGCAAATTATTATTAATTTTTTTTTTGCAATTTATATTACGTCGCACCGACACAGCTAGATCTCATCGCAATGATGGGAGAGGAAAGACCTAGGAGAGGGAAGGAAGCGACCGAGGTCTTAATTAAGGTACAGCACCAGTATTTGCCCGGTGTCAAAAGGGAAACCACAGAAAGTCATCTTCAGGGATATCGACATTGTTAACATATTAAGGCTACAACACCTCGTCTGAGCTCACGCGTTAGAGATACGTAAAAACAATAACATTACCATTGAGGTCATACGTCTGTAAAATACGTGTTGACATAATACAGAGGACTGTCGACAGCTCTGGAATTGGTTTTCCGTGGTTTCCCCATTTTCACATCAGGTCACTTCCTTCCCACTCCTAGCTATTTCCTATCCCAACGTCTCCATGAGACCTATCTGTGTCCATGCGACGTAAAGCCAATTGTAAAAAAAAAATAGTCAAACGAGCCAGCTCGTCCCCGATATAGAGAGTTGAAGCCCTTGACCTGCCAAGACGACTGCTGCCTATCCAAATGTCGTGTGGATATTGGGGTGTACGTGGTCAGCGTAACGACATCCTCACTCTATTGCTTGGCTTCGGCAACCAAGTCCGCTACCTCTCGTATCAACAGCTCTTCAGTTTTTTTTTTCTTTTTTTTTTTTCAAGAAGTTGAGTGAAGCCCTTTCTATCCCTCAGTTCGACTTCATGGCTGGCTGGGCCTGGAGATTTCGACTTCAATTCCCGTGGTATTTTAATTGTGTAGATTGAATTTCGTTGGACTGGTGGGTATATAATAATAATAATAATAATAATAATAATAATAATAATAATAATAATAATAATAATAGAAAGTCCGGCTTCTCGAGATCCCAGGTTGGATTCCCGTCGAATTTTAATTGTGTGTAGGTAATTCCTTTGCCTCGAGAGGACTCGGTCTTAGTGTTGTCGCCAACATCCCTGCAACTCTCACACTCACATTATGTGGCCGCGCGCGTTCTATTCAAATGGGTGTACAATATTTTCTCTTTCACAAATACGCATATAAGCTTAACAGTAGACTTACCCTCCATTTAACGCTTTAGACCACATGGCGACAATTTTGGTCCATCGTAGGTTTTTTTTTTTTCCTTCTAGGAAATGTATGTATTAAAAGACACGAAGGAGACGATCACGTGGGCAAGTAGCGGGGTGGCAAAGGCTTCACACCCTAACACACCTTTCACTCAACTGGTCTGGTCTATAGCTCATTCCACGTTAACAAAACAGTGTTGATTTTTTTTTGCTAGTTGCTTTACGTCGCACCGGCACAGATACAGTAGGTCTTATGGCGACGATGGGACAGGGAATGGCTAGGAGTGGGAAGGAAGCGGCCATGGGCTTAATTAAGGTATAGCCCCAGCATTTGCCTGGTGTGAAAATGGGAAACCACGGGAAACCATTTTCAGGGCTGCCGACAGTGGGGCTCGAACCTACTATCTCCCGAATACTGGACACTGACCGCACTTAAGCGACTGCAGCTATCCAGCTCGGTAGTGTTGCTTTTATGGACCTACAAGAAGTGAAGACACCCCCTCTGAGACACCCGTAATTCCTCGTGATTAAGGGATATTATGTTGTACTTTGTGATGTATTATGAAAGATAGATAAAAAGGATGAGAATTTTTGCCCGTGAGCTATTAAAACAACTACATACCACTTTATTTTTCATACATAGATTTGTAGGGAGGAAGCACAGTGGCGGGAACAGCCATCGCTTCGTGCCTTCCTTCATTTTCCTTCTTCTGTGTTGCTCTGGCACAAGCCTCGTGTAGTCCTTCACTCTGTGAACCGCCAGCAAATCACTTCTGTAGTGAAGTCATCTACAATATTTATTTGTAGCGTGTGTATCTTTAGCCTTCAAATCAGGGTGTCCTGTCAATCGCTCCCAGCGTAAAATGTGTGACAATCGCTCCCAGTCCGGTCCAGCTGTTCACCTTGGAAATCGCCCCCAGAAGGGGCCGTTCTCATTAAAGAGTAATCCTGAGGGGTTTCCCCACCACCTCTCTTTACTATTTAAATCCAGCAGTGTTTTGCAGGCCAGCTACAGTGGAGGAAGTGGTGGGGGTGGCGGCGGTTATTGTTTTAAGAGGAAGTACAACTAGGTACTAATCAGAGAGAGAAAAAAGAAAGACAAGGTCCACGTAGGGCATGAAAATCAATGATTCCCTCAACTTTATAGCTTCCGGGTCAGAAAAGAACAAGAGTTGACCAAGGGAGGTCGGATAGGATAGATGAAAGTGATGAGCCTGGCACAAGTAAATGGAAGCAATGGTAGGACTCAGTTTTAAGGGTCCCGCGGTCGCCATCCCACGCTCCCAAGTTCAGAACCACCGGGGCCCCCTTTAGTCGCCTCTTACGACAGGGCAGGGGATAACGTGGGTGTTATTCTACCGCCCCTCCCTCACAGGGAGAGGCCAGCTACGTACGGGCAAAGTGTTACACTGACTGCGCGTGACCATCAGTTGTGTTTAGGACGACTGACTCCCATCACATTTTATCCAGGCTTTGGACTGGCTACACACAATATCTTTTGTATATAGGCGTGTTTAAAATCAGCTATTGGCTTCATCAGTTACTTTGTGCTAAAATTAAGCTCCGTCAGTTTTAAGCATGGACATTTACTGTATTTACATTTCTCCCTGATTCTATTTACACTATTTACATATTTTCTCTCGCCAATCAACGATGTATCTTCTGGATTTCACAGCAACTCTTCAACGTTTCTGGAGGTGGGAAATTGTTTTGAAACAAGAGACAATATCACCACTTTCTTCATATGTTTTAACTGTTCTTTCTAGTCTATCATCTAGAGCAGGGGTTTCCAAATGGCGGCCCGCGAAGCCATATAATGCGGCCCGCGAGAGCATTTTAATAAATAACGTGAAAAATATTTACAAAATAATATTTTATAGATCGTTCAAAATCTATTAATTTTTATATTCTTTACAGACCCAAGTCCGAACTAGTTCATTATTTAATATTATTTCCTCTTTTTAAAAATTCACTTGATCTCAATGGATTAGGCTATTTTTCATTTAAAAAAATTACAATCCAAATTTCAGATAATAATGATTGGTTTTTACGTCCCACTAACTACTTTTGATGTTTTCGGAAACGCCGAGGTGCCGGATTTTTGTCGCGCAGGAATTCTATTCCGTACCAGTAAATCAATCGACACGAGGCTGACGTATTTGAGCACCTTCGGAATGATCTAACATCAGAAGGCCAGCGCCTCAACCACCTGAGCCACTCAGCCCGGCTCAAAATTTTACACTTTTATGCAATTTTAACATAATGTTTTACCTAAGTAATTAAAATTATTAAACCTTTATTTCAATTGAATTATGCATATTATTATTTCATAATGGTACTTCTGTAGACCTAATATATGCAGAATTTTGCGAAAATTGGCCTATTATTCAAGTGCGGCCCGCGAACATGAATAAGGTTTCCAATATGGCCCTCGAGCACTTACAAATTGGAAACCCCTGATCTAGAGCGAGGTAAGCGGTCTTTCTTCGTTACCTTCCATATTGAGCTGGGCCCTTATCAGCGCACATGCAGAGCTCTCTGCTTCTTTCCTTAAACATCTGATTTCTTTAAACATCATTTGATTCGAGGATTTGGTCTTCCAAGTTTGGCGTTAATTTGGTTGTGCCATCCCTCAACGGAGTTGGTGGTTCGATGACGCCTACCGTAACAACTCCAAATCTCGACTGGAACTTCTTCATTCTCCATCCACCTTTCTACGAAATAGTCCAAAAATGCAGAAAGTTTTTCATTGTCAGGTACTCTGGAATGTATTTCCAACCAGCCATCGGAAACATCCTCAGGTCGAAGAAAGAAGCACACATGCAGATGATCATTCCCACTTCTTCTTTCTTCATATACTCACAAGCAAGTCCCAAATCTTGAACTTTTCTCCAGATGCATTTTTTCATGTGGAAGTAGCATCATTTTACCTCTACTGCTTGAAATACAACTTTAATGGCCAAAATTGTTGCCGATTCAAAATCGACCGTCACTCCTGCTGCATTCCACTCTGGTATGGCCTCAATAACAAGGCGAAAAAGCCGAATATATGTTTTTTTTCTTCTGTTTGGCTAGAGAGCAAATACAACTGTATATATATTTGTTTCGTTTTTTAGCTTCCAATATCCACATGAATGGTATAAAATTGCTTACTGCAACTCCTAAAAGTTCCATCAATTCTTGCTTACTTCTCAAAGCTTCTTTTCCTAAAGTTCTACTAAAAATAATAAGTCGCTCTCCAGTGTTGTCGTCTTTCAATAGAAAACTACTCCCATCTGTCATAGTAAACAATTCCATTTCCAGGACGACTTCTTCAGACAATTCCGGTTCTCGTTGATTACCTTGCGATTTGGCTCTGTGACGATATAATGCCCTCTTCGTAACTTGCTGTGCTGGTATTTCGGTTACAAAATCATAGCCCTTGTTGGGGAAATTACCCATTTGTTCACAGTTAGTTTTAGAAACTGGCGTGTCCTCCTTGCGTGCTCTCTTCTTCGCCTGATTTAGAGTTTTAATACTTCTAAGCGAGCTCCATCAAGAGGTCCACACTGATACTTGCTTGAACACAGCACTTCGCCACGTTTGCTCTGGATTGATCCTCGGCAACGTCCTTTTGTCCTTTTAACATTGCACGAGTAACCTTGGTAGTGGGCGCACGGCTTCCCGTGACCTTTCGTTGAAACTTTCATATCAAACACAACTAGAATGCACTAAATAAATATGACCAGAATACTATGACACTCGGAGCGAAAATAAGAGGAAGTAAGGCTGGCAGGCAAGTGCAATTTTTAAAGTGAAAGGGAGAGTCCTGTGGAATTTTCCGGGAGGGAGCCGGGCAGTGAATGAATCATGGGGGCGAATGACATATACAGTGGAACCTTGGATTGCGAGCATAATTCGTTCCGGCAACATGCTCGTAATCCAAATCGCTCGTATATCAAAGCAAATTTTCCCATAAGAAACTACTGAAATCGGATGATTCGTCCACAACACAAAAACATTTATTCGCATAACATTTCTAAAACAAAATATAACGTAAAGCAATTAAACTGCACTTTACCTTACAATAGAATCATTGTTGGTGTGAGGGAGATGAGAGATGACATGAGAAGAGTTACTGTGTAGCACGAATTTCACTAAGGGAATCACTGCTATCGGTTGGCTCATTGGAAGTGTTTTCTTTTCGTTCAACTTTAACGAGGGACCTGTCCAATGACTGTTGCTTTTGCCTCTTTTTGAGGATTTCACGAAAATGTGACATTGCATTGTCATTGAACAGATTCATCCACTGTAATCATCTTCTTCTTCCGACCGAATTCCTTTTTAGCCTTCTTTTCGTTCACAGGGCCCATCGTTGCAGAACAGTTATATCACTAATGACAGAAACAAAACATGTACACTCGTACGGTGTTGACTATGCGAGCGAGGCACGCCAACTGAAGTCCAGCGCGGGAAATGATTACACACACTTTCCCAGGAAAGAGAGTGGCAGGGGGAGGGGAAAACAAAGGCACAGGGGACGTGGAAACGTACGTAATCGTGACGCTCGTATTGCGAAACCTCACTCGCTTATCAAGTCACAATTTATTTAAAATATTTGCTCGTCTTGCAAAACACTCGTAGACTAAGTTACTCGCAATCCGAGGTTCCACTGTATTCTTAAATCACTGCGTAATTGTCTTGTGTTGAGTGAGAGTTATGCGATAAGCCTACGTGTCTGATTTCTTTCTTTCAGCATTAATACTGTGATCTTCTGTAGAATCATCTACAGTATTTATTTGTTGCATCGGTTTTCTAGTATTTATTGCCTGGTTAAATTTATTAAATGCATCCCTCACCCCTCGAGCCCATAAAAATTATTTGTCTATTTTCTTCTCCAGTTTGGCTTACACTTCAATGCTGAGGGTTTTTATGTGCCGTAGTTTACTTGTGATTTTGTGAAAATGAAAACCTACGACCTGTTTTCCAGTCAGTGACCGGGTCAGGGATGGAATGAATGAAGCCCCCATCTTGCGGCGAGGATAGAAATTGCGCCGGCTGCCGAAACCTGTCGTACTCCTCTGGGGCATTGATTAATGACTGACAGATGAAATTAAATGATAGTGGCGAGTGTTGCTGGAATGAAAGATGACAGGGAAAACCGGAGTACCCGGAGAAAAACCTGTCCTGCCTCTGCTTTTTCCAGCATAAATATCACATGGAGTGACCGGGATTTGAACCACGGAATCCAGCGGTGAGAGGCCGACGCGCTGCCGCCTGAGCCACGGAGGCCTTACCTCTGATTTTGTACAAACCAAAAATAGCCCCTGTAACCCCCTGTTTCCTTTAGTTCATAAAATAATTTGTAGCTTAGTTTCTTCCACTTTCTGTCTTGAACTTAAATACTGAATTTCACAAATTTATCGCCCGCCGCTTTCCCGTGACTGTGTTGAGCAGAGCCTTTCTATGTTGTTAAACCTTTTTTTTTTTCTTTTGCTATTTTGCTTTACGTCGCATCGACACAGGTAGGTCTTATGGCGACGATGGGATAGGAAAGGCCTAGGAATGGGAAGGAAGCGGCCGTGGCCTTAATTAAGGTACAGACCCAGCATTTGCCTGGTGTGAAAATGAGAAACCACGGAAAATCATCTTTTGGGCTGCCGAGAGTGGGATTCGAACCCACTATCTCCCGGATGCAAGCTCACAGCTGCGCGCTCCTAACTGCACGGCCAACTCGCCCGGTTAACCCTGTTGTGATAAGAACAATACTGTATTCTTAACATGCAATGAACTGTAGCAAGTGCGAGAATTGCACTTGACTGAGGGCGAGTGAGTAATTACTGACGTGGAAAAAAGTATATACACCCAAGTTCATATGTTAATAAAAGGTTTATCCTTTGTCCCAGATACAAATGAGCTAAACCAAAATTTAGCTTATTATATTATACGTTCAGTTATGTGAAGTAAATTTTTTTATCGTACCATTTAAAATTTTAACGCAGGTTGTACAAAAAGGTGCCAGTATTCCAACGGAGCGCTCACTTTGAAAATTCATAACTTTAAAAGTATTGGTCTGGTCGTTACCAACCTTTAAGATATCTTAATGTACACTATTGTTGATCTGTATACTAAGTTTTTATTTGATCTGTTATTTTTGAAAAAGGTTTTTGTAAATTTTGTGAAACATTATTTCCTCATTAGTGGGTGATCATAGCGGTAAAAAGTTGTTATGAAGCTCGTGAGAATGTCGGACTAAATTTAAAACTGAAATTTTACACCCTGACGTTAGCCAGTGGTGGTGAAAGTTCTTCGGACTGTGTGGAGGTTTCCTACACCACTCACTGCAACTAGCAAGAACGCATGCGCAGAACTTCTCGCGATTCATAATCTTGTATCCAAATGCCCTTACGAGACTCGCTTATCTCCTGCCCCCCGCTAGGAGTTTTCTTTCCACAAACTCAGAGGACCGCTCGCATGATTCCGATATTGCACTTCTGCCAGGAAAGAATACGCTCGTGAGAGGTAACAACGCAGTGGTGATAGCGCGCTCATTTTGACAAAAATTAGTTTACATGATCGGAAACGTGTAAATTATTGAATGTTCTTTACTTCAATATAAGTACCACGCATGTTAACCAATTCGGGTGTACATTTGCAGTAAGTTATGTGGATAGCCAGTAGACACCACTGCTACAAAGCATTTCCCTTCATCACTTAACACGCTTTTCACCCTCGTCGGAGGACCTGTCTAATAAGGGCTTTAACAGGCTAATCCATCTATCCTTTATCTAAAGGCTAAGCCTTGTCGCTGCAGCCACAGCCCACGGTCTTCAGAAGTCCTTTTCATCGTGACATAAACAGCAAAGCCCAGCTGAGTGATTATGTTCCTAACGTATGAGAGACGTGATCTTCTTCTCGACTTCTTGCCTAGGACCTTTCCTTCGAAGACATTCTGGAGAAAGGTGTCATGTCGTAGGACGTGTCCAAGAAATTTAGCTTTCCTCTGCTCAATTAAATAAATTAAGGTCCGTTTCTCATTAACGTCATTCAAGATTTGGATATTAGTCTTCTTTTCTGTCCAACTCGCCCCTGTCAGTCTTCTCCAAAACCACATTTCCACAGCTTTTGTATTGATTGTACTTGTTTTCCCAAAGTCCAGGTCTCCCAACCGTAAGTTAGCACACTCCAAACAAAGGTTTTAACTAATTTCTTCCTGGTTTCAATTCCTATGTGCTTATTTAACAATAGATTTCTCCTACTTTGAAACACTTGTTTCGCCATAGCAATTCTTTTTGACTTCTTCCAGGCACTGATCATCATTGGTAACAGGTTAATAATAATAATAATAATAATAATAATAATAATAATAATAATAATAATAATAATAATAATAATAATAATAATAATAATAATAATAATAATAATAATAATAATAATAATAATAATAATTTTACTTTCCCTTCGACTACTAAGAAGGTACTACTAAGGAGACGCATCATGATCTTTCCCGAAAGGATTTTTTTTAACGTACCAGTACACCTTCTGACACGGGTATCTCATTAATCAAGCACTCTAAACAGCCGACCAAGTATGACAGTATTCTGTAGTGGCGCATGCTGGGATCAAGACATGGGCTACCACTAGACTTAGGTTACCGCTTTTCGATAGTTGTTTTTCTGAACGTCAAACCTTAAGCGTTTTCAGCCACCGGAGAAGCCTGCAGTGTTGTAACGGATGCTTCACAAGCTACTGTCCAATCCTCTGCTACTGTCAATAATCAACATCTGATCAGTGGAGATGCTAGCCTAAGGTTTAATAAATTAAAGTCCGGCTTTGTGGCTAAATGGATAGAATACTTGCCTTTGGTCCGATGGCCCGGTTCAATTCTCAGAATCAACCCCCTCATACTCTTCATTCCCCTGGCTTAGGGACTGGGTTTTTATGACGTCTTCCCCATTCATTTCATCATCATTACGTCACCACCAAGCCTATACAGATGCCGTTCATTATTATTATTATTATTATTATTATTATTATTATTATTATTATTATTATTAAAATTTTGAATTTTACAGCATTATCAGCGATCGTAACCATCGTTCACTGATCTGGCTCCATGGCTAAGTGGTTAGCGTGCTGGTCATTGGTCACAGGGGTTCGATTGGTTAATTCCCCTGACACGGGGACTGGGTATATGTGCCGTATTCATCATCATTGCATCCTCATAACGACGCGCAGGTCGCTTACGGGAGTCAAATCAGAAGACCTGCACCAGGCCTCTCTGGAGGCCATTATTAGTGGTTTATTAGCTTCCTCGAGAGATCAGTGGTGGTGTCCGCCCTATCACCACGGGTTCTATTTCAACCAAAAAAGTGAACACTAAACCTAAAAAATTGCTTTTCACATCTACCTGTCTGCCTATAAAAAGAACGGTATTACTCCTATAACAGCAGCCCTGCAGTGTCTTCCTACAAGGATGTAGAAGTAGATATTCTGGTATCGGTATAATTAAGTCAGAAGTATGAGGTGAGAAAGTACACTGACTGACAGAGCAAATGCAACACCAAGAAGGAGTGGTCAGAACTTTATGCCAATTGCAGGGTAGACTGACGTCACTGAGGTATGCTCATGATGTGAAATGCGCCGCTGTGCTGCGCACGTAGCGAACGATAAATGGGACACGGCGTTGGCGAATGGCCCACTTCGTACCGTGATTTCTCAGCCGACAGTCATTGTAGAACGTGTTGTCGTGTGCCACAGGACACGTGTATAGCTAAGAATGCCAGGCCGCCGTCAACGGAGGCATTTCCAGCAGACAGACGACTTTACGAGGGGTATGGTGATCGGGCTGAGAAGGGCAGGTTGGTCGCTTCGTCAAATCGCAGCCGATACCCATAGGGATGTGTCCACGGTGCAGCGCCTGTGGCGAAGATGGTTGGCGCAGGGACATGTGGCACGTGCGAGGGGTCCAGGCGCAGCCCGAGTGACGTCAGCACGCGAGGATCGGCGCATCCGCCGCCAAGCGGTGGCAGCCCCGCACGCCACGTCAACCGCCATTCTTCAGCATGTGCAAGACACCCTGGCTGTTCCAATATCGACCAGAACAACTTCCCGTCGATTGGTTGAAGGAGGCCTGCACTCCCGGCGCCCGCTCAGAAGACTACCTTTGACTCCACAGCATAGACGTGCACGCCTGGCATGGTGCCGGGCTAGAGCGACTTGGATGAGAATATGGCGGAACGTCGTGTTCTCCGATGAGTCACGCTTCTGTTCTGTCAGTGATAGTCACCGCAGACGAGTGTGGCGTCGGCGTGGAGAAAGGTCAAATCCGGCAGTAACTGTGGAGCGCCCTACCGCTAGACAACGCGGCATCATGGTTTGGGGCGCTATTGCGTATGATTCCACGTCACCTCTAGTGCGTATTCAAGGCACGTTAAATGCCCACCGCTACGTGCAGCATGTGCTGCGGCCGGTGGCACTCCCGTACCTTCAGGGGCTGCCCAATGCTCTGTTTCAGCAGGATAATGCCCGCCCACACACTGCTCGCATCTCCCAACAGGCTCTACGAGGTGTACAGATGCTTCCTTGGCCAGCGTACTCTCCGGATCTCTCACCAATCGAACATGTGTGGGATCTCATTGGACGCCGTTTGCCAACTTTGCCCCAGCCTCGTACGGACGACCAACTGTGGCAAATGGTTGACAGAGAATGGAGAACCATCCATCAGGACACCATCCGCACTCTTATTGACTCTGTACCTCGACGTGTTTCTGCGTGCATCGCCGCTCGCGGTGGTCCTACATCCTACTGAGTCGATGCCGTGCGCATTGTGTAACCTGCATATCGGTTTGAAATAAACATCAATTATTCGTCCGTGCCGTCTCTGTTTTTTCCCCAACTTTCATCACTTTCGAACCACTCCTTCTTGGTGTTGCATTTGCTCTGTCAGTCAGTGTATATACGATGACTAACGCATGCTTGTTCCTTAGCAGTGGCGATCTGACGGAGCGAAGCCTAGCACACCGGTTACGTGCCAGATGCGACCGTGCCGGATGCGACCCGGCCATAATCGTGCCAATAGCGACCGAGTAGGTAAGCTTCGTGCCGCATGCGACCCATCAATCACTTACAATTGATCTGCGTTAAGGGCTGTCACCAAGTGGCAGATTGCTTATCAGTAGCTAACTTGGTCTTTTCTAAAATAAAGTTCTGACACCGTGGTTAGCAGGTTCGAGTGCCGTTGGTCGAAAGAAAAATATAATAATGTTGCTGGCTTTAAGTCCCAGTAACTACTTTTATGGTTTAAGGAGACGCCGAGGTGCTGGAACTTAGTACCGCAGGACTTATTTTACGTGCCAGTAAATCCACCAACACAAAGCTGACGTATTTGAGCACGTTGAAATACCACCGGACTGAGCCAGGATCGAACCCGCCAAGTTGGAGTCGGAAGACCAGCACCTCAACCGTCTGAGCCACTTAGCCTGGATGAAAAAAAAATCACCATCAGAATGTTGGCCGGCAGGGTAGGAGAGTTGGTGGTAGACAGTTTGTAATCACTAGATTGCGTGCCAAAAGCCTGGATTCAAATCCAAAACTTTTCGCAGTGTTCAAATGGAGTGAGGGGATATGATGCTGTTGATGGTGATTCGGCCTCGGATGGCGACGTAAAGCATTGAGCAGACCCCTTGGTATTATTCGAGAGGAGTAGGCTACGTGCCGAAACCGGGTTTCATCTCTCCCTACTTCATTATCATAATCCCACATCCAGACGCGCAGGCCGCCCACGGGAATCAGGTAGAAGGACCTGCACCAGGCAAGCTGAACACGTCCTCGGACACTCCTGGTACTAATAGGACACGATTAGGAACTAGGCCTAAGTCGTAAATAATTTCAGGAGAATTAGGATCTTTTTTTGCTAGTGGCATTACGTCGCACCGACACAGACTGGTCTTAAGGCGAAGATGGGATAGGAAAGGGTTAGGAATGGGAAGGAAGCAGCCCTGGTCTTAAAGTACAGCCCCAGCATTTGCCTGGTGTGAAAATGGGAAACCACGGAAAACCATCTTCAGGGCTCCCGACAGTGGGATTCGAACCCACTATCTCCCGGATGCAAGCCCAGAGCCGCTTGCCTCTAACCGCATGGCCAACTCGCCCGGTGGGAAAAGACGTAAACGCATCACCATGTTCCGTGTTGTAAAACGAGTTTCCCCCAGAAGTGTTATGTAAAATAGGGGCAGTAGCTGCTTATAGGACTTATTGAAATGGCATTGCACTTCGTTTAGCTTACCTTATCTTGGGGGATGACACAACTTATCAAATGACAATTTGTTTGTCAACGCCGGTCGCATGCGGCACGGTTACAGATTATGCGGTCGCTAGTGGCACGGATCGCATGCGGCACGGTCGCATCTGGCACGCCATCAGAACACCTATCCCCTCTGTTCCCCGCACCTGTTGGACATTTAGCAGCGCTTGGACTGCAATATCACTTTCCGATGCCTTGCTCTCAGAAATATGCGCGACTTTTTTCTCTTTGCTTTCAAGTTTTGTAAATGGAACATTGTGTCAGATGCTTACATTATAATGCGATTTAGATTTTCATCGTTCTCATTTGAGGTTTGGGCTTCACCGATAGCCTCCATAGCCCTCAGTATACGCCAATGGTATTCTGACTTGTAACCTTAAGAGCAGGAGTAGCTCGTTATCCATAAGAAAGGCCATGAGATTAAATGCAATCACGCACATTACTGAAGAATTTTAAAATTTCTTGTTGCAACGTAACCAACACAGCTTCTACATCGTCCACACAAATGTAAGCTGATTTATAAAAATATATGGCGTAAATAATTTGACCTGTTTAAAAATGAAAAGGAGGACATTTTCTGAAAGAATGGCCGATATTTGATAATGTTGGCATGGTAACATAGATAATGTAGTTACGATGATAGTAACAGGAAGCCCAGTCTTGGTCAAGGCTACGTTAATATCAGGGATTTTTATTCGCATGGTATGGCATATTAAGATAAGACTACTGATAAGCTCAAGAGCCTCCACGAATACGTCAAATTTGTGTGTGCATTTTCACCGATAAGAAGATCAACAATCTCTGCCAGTCAAGTTCAGTAGCACATCCGAGGACATCCGTAACAAAATGTTCCCTCTCGGCTGAGTCACCCACACGGTAGAATGATTGCTTTCCGAGCCCAGGAAAGCAGATTCTATCCTACCTTTGTCCGAAGGTATTTGAGGGTTCTCAGATACACTGGCCTTCTGTCGATAGATTTACTAACACGTAAAATAACTACAAGACAGAATAAATTCTTCATAAGTATGTTCTGCAGAAACGATTAGCATTTCAGTCACCTAGGTTCAGCATGTGTCCTGTTGCCTAGTTGGCACTGGGTCCTGCACGGGCACTGACAGCTTGTTCCATGCATGATGGCATTGACGCGTATAAGGTGCGAATGGCGTCCTGGGGTATAGCCATCTATGCTGCATTCACCTGGTTCCACAGTTCATCTTTGGTGGCTGGCATTGCGTCATAGCGCCGCACCCGTCGTTTCACCATATCCCACACATTTTCGATTGGCGACAAGTCCGGTCATCGGGCGGGCCAGGGCAACAGTCTGACATCCTGTGACAACAAGAAGGCAAGTGTTCGTGCAGCAACATGTGGTCGAGCATTGTCCTGCTGAAATATGGCGTCTAGTGTGACGTGAGAAAGGGTATGGCTACGGGTCGCAGGATGTCATTCACGTAGGTCAAACTGGTCACAGTGCCCTGGACACACGCCAACCGTGATTTGTGGTTGTACCCAATAGCACCGCACACCATAAGGCCTTGAGTTGGCGCTGTATGTCTTGTGCGAATGCAGTCAATGTGATGCCTCTACCCCTGTCTGCGGTGAAACAAAATTCGGCCATCATTTTCAAACAAACAGAACCTGGATTCCTCCGAAAGCACTATCTGCTGCCAATTCTGTCTCCAGTGACGTCTCCATACACTACTGCAGTCTAGCATGTTTATTCACGTTATTCAAAGGTAGGCGGAGAAGTGGACGACGCGCCGGTAACCCAGACCGTAATAAACGGCGACGGATTGTCACGCCTGATAGTGTACGATGTGTTACACTGTTCCACTGTTGCACCAGAGCCGAGGAGAACGCAGATTCGTCCTGCAATGCCATTCATATGAGGGGTCGATCTTCGCGGGGGTTGGTCTGGGTGGTGCGACCAGATCCATCTCGTCGTGTTCTAAGGCCTTCTGTGAGCCATTCTGCACACACCCGTGGTACTGCTAACACACTTTGCCCCACACGAGCAGCAATTTGATGGATGCATAACGTTCTCTCATGCCAATAATGCGCCCTCTTTCAGACGGTACGGTTCTCGCATACGTCTGCGAGGCATCTTGCACGTTTGCTCAAGTCACACTGATCCATTACTTCGGTTTATAGTGACAACTGGAGCCACAGGCACATTTGATCAGTCGGTGGTGGTGTACAGAGATATCGATGTGGACCTTAGTTCAAATGCTAATCATCTCTTCAGAACATACTAATGCACATGTCCTGTGAATATGAACATCCTATCTGTAGTCTTTCAAGGTGTTCTGGTTGTTATGAACTTGTGTGTAATACAGTATATAGGACTACACTTATTTATTACACAATACATGTTTTATAGAAATAACGCAAATAGTAGTACAGTCTTGTACAGTACTGTCATTTACTTCTTCCAGTAATCCAGAATTGTACGCCGGACACACGGTTCTCAATCAAAATATGGACACAGCAAATAATGTCGAACAATTCCGCGTCATTTCTTCTTCTTCTTTATCTGTTCCTCTACCGCCTCAAGGGCAGCGTCCTGGTCCTTCCGACTCTGGATCGGGGGATACAACTGGGGGATGACCAGTACCTCACCCAGGCGACCTCACCTGCTATGCTGAACAGGGGCCTTGCCGGGGGATGGGAAGTTTGGAAGGGATAGACAAGGAAGAGGGAAGGAAGCGGGCGTGACCGTAAGTTAGGTACCATCCTGACATTTGTCTGGGGGAAAAGTGGGAAACCACGAAAAACCACTGGGAATCGAACCCACCTCTATTCATTTGACCTCCCGAGGCTGAGTGGACTCCGTTCCAGCCTTCGTATTTTAGTTAAGAATAAGTTTTAATTATACTTTAAATACATCTCAAGTAATTAGTTGGTAAAAAGTTAATAAGTCTTTTTTCAAATACATTTCCGAACAGATGCTAAAAAAAGAGACTTCAAAGACGTTTTCATCTTCTTAATTGTAGGAGAAATATTTTTCAACAATATTTTAGTTAAGGACAAGTTATTAATCTCTCTTTAAGCATTCAGTCCAACCCCTTCCCCCCTCACAACCTCCATCCTCCCCCAATAGACAAAATGTTAAGTTCCCCATGAGAAGATATCAAGGCAAATACGAGAACAGTAATGTGCATACTTTTACCTTATTTACACTTAAGCATACGTGACTGTATCTGATGATGACTGCGAAGCAGTCGAAACATGATTTTATAAAATTCCCAAAGGAAAATAACGGTATCGATTAGGTGGCTAAATAATATTTTGATTCTTAGATTGTTATATCGACATGCTATTTGCTTTACGTCGCACCGACCCAGATAGGTCTTATGGCGACGATGGGATAGGAAAAGCCTAGGAATGGTAAGGAAGCGGCCGTGGCCTTAATTAAGGTACAGCCCCAGCATTTGCCTTGTGTGAAAATTGGAAACCACGGAAATCCATATTCAGGGCTGCCGACAGTGGGATTCGAATCCACTATCTCCCGATTACTGGATACCGGCCGCACTTAAGCGACTGCAGCTATCGAGCTCGGTGAACACGGACATGAAAAGGATAGTTTGTAATATACTGAATTCATAAATACTCTGCTAGAAAGACAACCACGGGCTGAAAGAACAGGTACTGAGGATTGAATGAAATATTTACAACGGGAAAGGCTAGGCTGAGTGGTTCAAGTGGTTGAGGCGCTGGCCTTCTGATCCCAACGTGGCAGGTTCGAACCTTGACTCAGTTCGGTGGTGTATGAAGGTGCTTAAATACGTCAGCCTCTAGTCGGTAGATTTACTGGCACGTAAAATAACGGAAATTCTAAGTTCCCAAGGTGGGAATTAGATATTTTTTCCACCAATAGAGCATGTCAAAAAACAGATCAGATGTAAGGCTTTTCAGGCGTTTGCTCTATTAACCAGCGTTTTGTCTTAGGTCTGACACTAGACTCATCAGAGTGGGATGTGTCAGACCCTACCCACTGACGCTGGGATGTATGCAGGTGAACTTATCAGGAATTAGAAGTGGGGGGAGGGGTAACAAAAATACACAGACACAAAAAAAGTATCCCGGTTTGTGGGATATAGCGCGCGGGGAGTGGGAGTATATAAACATCAAAACTGAAGGGAAAAAATATGCACAAAATGGTACGTTTTTGATGCTTTCTGAGTGAACTTCGACAGAGAGGTAAAGATCGACAGTTTACCAACTTAAGTGCGGTAATGATAATTTTTTGAGACTTTGATTCCATACTATAAAACATTCACCAAAGAAACAATATTACAGATGCATTACAATTAAATAGATACCCGGCGTGATTATAGGAATTAAAAATCATTTAGTATTTGTCTACACACTAAGAAGGGGCTGCCTGGCCGAGGCGGTAAAGGCGTGCTCGGTATGCCCGGAAGGACGTGGGTTCGAATCCCCGTCAGGAAGTCGTAAAATTTAAGAAACGAGATTTCCACTTCCGGAGG
The DNA here is from genome assembly GCF_040414725.1 of Anabrus simplex. Classification (NCBI taxonomy): domain Eukaryota; kingdom Metazoa; phylum Arthropoda; class Insecta; order Orthoptera; family Tettigoniidae; genus Anabrus; species Anabrus simplex. Next base: position 462,614,061 of record NC_090267.1, read on the forward strand.
TGCATATGGCCCTGAGGTTCACGCAGCCTACACCAAAAACGAGTACCAGGTTAATTGCTGGGGGCAAAGGCGGCCTGTACGGAGGTGACTTTGCTTCGCTTTGCTACACACTAGACACTAAGAACGTAACAGACACTAAAGGAACCACCAGTCTGTTGAATGTGCACGGCAAGCGGGTGAATCATACCTGAGCCCATGACCTTGGCAAAATAAATATACCCCTACTACCCTTCCTCACAGCACATGCAAAGTGTCTACTACTTGATATGGTTAGCTCAACAAATGATTTTTTTTGGGCATATTTCCGCTAGTAATTTTGTTAATAATTACAGAAAATAGCTATGTTCGCCCTTATAGTGTAGTGTTTAGCGATTTCCGGCTCTGCCACGAAATTTGAAAAGTGGTACGAGGGCTGGAACGGGATCCACTCAGCCTCGGGAGGTCAACTGAGTAGATATGAGTTCGATTCCCACCTCAGCCATCCTGGAAGTGATTTTCCGTGGTTTCCCACTTCTCCTCCAGGGAAATTTCGGGATGTACCTAACTTAATGCCATGGCCGCTTCCTTCCCTCTTCCTTGTCTATCCCTTCCAATCATCCCATCCCCCAACAAGGTCCCTGTTCAGCATAGCAGGTGAGGCCGCCTTGGGCGAGGTACTGGTCATCCTTCCAAGTTGTATCCCCCGACCCAGCGTCCGAAGCTCCAGGACACTGCCCCTGAGATGGTAGAGGTGGGATCATTCTCTGAGTCCGAGGGAAAAACCAACCCTGGTGGGTAAGCAGATTAAGAAGAAGAATTCTAGGCATTCTGAAGCATACAGGCACTCTGGTTGACATATTATTATTATTATTATTATTATTATTATTATTATTATTATTATTATTCTCTGTAACGATTACTATAATAATGAAAATAATGACGTCTGGAGCATCTCTTTTTTGAGTTGGTGGCCTGTAGGCGACTTGCACGTTTGTGAGAATGGGGCCCTACCTAAGAAGAATTCTAATGAATGAAGACGACACAAGCAGCCAGTCCCCGAGTCAGAGGAATTAACCAATTACAGTTAGAATCCCTGAGCAGGACTGTAATCGAACCCGGGACCTCTTGCTAACCATTTAGTCATGGAGCCGAACAAGGATAAAGAGTACTAGAAACTCACGAGAAGGATCTCTTACTGCATTCTGTTCACGCTCAAGTGTTGTGCGTCATTTCTCTTTTATTCTGAGAAATAAACGAGGAAAGATCCTCCTTAAAGAAGATTAACTGGCCATTAATTAGTTTCCTTTCCTTTCTGAAGAAACCAAGACAACAACAATTATGCAATCACCTCGATCGGGGACGCCCCGTTATGCGCTGCTGGCTGGTGGATCTGCTCAGAATACGCGACGGCTAACGATGTTTGCGAAACTCTTATGTTAATGGACTATGTGTGATATCCGTCAGTAGCGGCGGCTGGGAATTAGAAGTGGTGGGGGATAAAAAATGCACAGACACTAAAAGTATCCCGGTTTGTGGGATATAGTGCGCGGGAGTGGGAGTATATAAACATCAAAACTGAAGGAAAAAAATAGGTACAAAATGGTACGTTTTAGATGCTTTCTGAGCAAACTTCGACAGAGAGGTAAAGGTTGACAGTTTACCAACTTAAGTGTGGTAATGATAGTTTTTTGAGGCTTTGATTCGATACTATAAAATAAAACATTCACCAAAGGAACAGTATTACAGATGTATTACAATTAAATAGATGTCCAGCGTGATTATATACAGTTACTCCCATAAATATTCGGTCACTCTGATTTTTGATACACTTTTATTGGATAATTATTCTTACACTATAATGATAATGTATAATACAACGAAACATGTAGGAAAACATAATACAACGTTATAGACACATTGTGGTGTAAGTCAAACTCTTCTGGTAGTCATTAGTACGCCATATGGCGTACATTTAAATATAAGCAATAATTCCAGTGCCGCCTTAAAAATATTCGGCTACTGTACAAAAAAGCAACATAAACTCGCATAATTCTCAACCCTGTTACACATTCAGTACTTTATAGGTCCACCTTCACGTTTTATGACCTCTTCCAGTCGATTCGGCATACTGACGATAACTTTCTTGATATAATCAGGGATTAATCCCGCCCATTCTTGTAACAGTCTCCTCTTCAAGTCTGTGAGGGAACTTGTCGGCCGGAATTGCAGAGCTGCCTTCATTTAACTGCACACATTCTCTATGGGGTTCAGGTCGGGTGATTGTGGTGGAGTCTTCAAAACCTTCGGGCAGTTGTACAGCAGCCACTCCCTGATAAGTTACGACTTGTGCTTGGGGTCGTTATCTTGGTAGAATTATGAAAGTATGCTGTATACCAAGTTGTTCCGCAGATTATCGCAAATTGTTTTTGAGGATAGCCAAATAGCCCTCTTTTGTCAAAATATGTTCAGTGAAACTCAGTGCACCAACCCTGTTCGATGCAACACATCCCCACACCATTGCACTTCCTTCACCATGTTTTACCGTTGCTTGTAAATTGCTTGTTTTCAGTACCTCGTGACGTTTCCGCCACACCAGTTCGGACCCAAACACGTTGAACTTTGACTCATCAACAAATAACACATCCTCCCACCAAGCACTGGGTTTGGTTACGTAGGTTTTGTGAACTCTAACCGCTTCATTTCATATACCGCGCTAATGAATGGTTTCCTTCTAGCTCTTCTCCCAAGTAACTCATTCCTTCCCAGTGCTCTTCTAACGGTTGCAGTACTCACTTTCTTTCTACACTCCTCTAAGACAGCTGCTACCACTTTCTGAGCACTAATGAGCACTAATTTTTGGATTTCGTTTCCCATTCCGAAGCACAAACCGCTCCTGTCGTTCTGTCAGCCTTCTTGGTCTGCCTGTGTGAGGAACCGAATCAATTCTGTCTTCATTTTTGAATCGTCTGATTATATCTCTAACTATTTTTCTGCTATGTTAAGCTCTGCGATATCTTTCTATGCGATTTACCTCGAGCATGATGGAATATCACGAGCTGGGGTTCTTCAAACGTGGTATTGTGTTGTATTTTGCACCCTATTTGATACCTGTCCGCAACACGGCAGCAAATGACTTCGGCACGATGTGTCTTTAGAGCTGGGAACGGAGCTGTTGCTCCTATGATTGCAATCGGTAGTACGAGTGCAGCGCTCCCTCCGGTATTCTCCGGTAGTCAACTGTTGCTTGGAAACCAATCGGTGGTTTCGGAGGCCGAGCGGTGGGCGAGCGGAGGACGGAGCAACAGTACTGAATGTGTGCTCGCTTGCACTTCCAGTAGTGGAGCGCAACGGATGTGGTAGCGACGTAGTAAATACTACTTTATACGTATGACGAAGGCGAATATATGAAATACATACATTCTCATTTATCGTTCGTGTTTCATTTGTCGATTACTTTTGTAACAATTTGCTTTACGTCATGCCGTCTTATGGCGACGATGTGATAGGAACTTTCAACCGGGAGATAGTGGGTTCGAATCCCACTGTCGGCAGCCCTGAAGTTGGTTTTCCGTGGTTTCCCATTTTCACACCAGGTATATGCTGGGGATGTACCTTAGTTATGGCCACGGCCGCTTCCTTCTCACTCTCAGGCCTTTCCTATCCCATCGTCGCCGTAAGACATATCTGTGTCGGTGCGACGTAAAACAAAAAAGAAAGTATCCCCGATCCAATGTCTGACGCTCCAGGACACTGCCCTTGAGGCGCTAGAGGTGGGATCCCTCGCTGAGTCCGGGGGAAAAACCAACCCTGGAGAGTAAATGGAAAGGCAGATTATTATATTATTATTATTATTATTATTATTATTATTATTATTATTATTATTATTATTATTATTATTATTGTCCACATCTGTGGCGTAGTGGACAATATAATCATTTTTTATGATGATTATTATTATTATTATTATTATTATTATTATTATTATTATTATTATTATTATTATTATTATTATTATTATTATTATTATTATCCACCTCTGTGGTGTAGTGGTTAATGTGATTAGCTGCCACCCGCGGAAGCCCGGGTTCGATTCCCGGCTCTGGCACGCAATGTGAGGCGTGGTATGAGAGCTGGAACGGGGTCCACTCCGCCTCGGGAGCTCAACGGAGTAGAGGGGGGTTCGATTCCCTCCTCAGCCATCCTCGAAGTGGTTTTCTGTGGCTTCCCACTTCTCCTCCAGGCAAATGCCGGGATGGTACCTAACTGAAGGCCACGGCCGCTTCCTTCCCACTCCCAGACCTTCCCTATCCCATCGTCGCCATAAGACCTATCTGTGTCGGTGCGACGTGAAACAAAACAACAAAGTATCCCCGACCGAAAGTCTCACGCTCCAGGACACTGTCCTTGAGGCGGTATTGGTGGGAGCCTCTCTGCGAACGAGGGAACACCCAACACTGGAGGGTAAATTGATAGAAAGATTATTATTATTATTATTATTATTATTATTATTATTATTATTATTATTGTACTGCCATAACCACTTCTGTGGTTTTCTGCGACGTTAAGGTGCCGGTATTTTGTCCCACAGGAGTTCTTTCATGTGCCGGTACACCTGCCGACATGCGACTCTCGTATGTCAGCATCTTCAAGTACCACCGAGCAAAGTCGGGACTGAAACCGCAGACTTGAGTTCAGAAGGCCAGAGCTCTACCGTCTGACCTACTCAGCCCGGTACAGCACATAACCAATACCAATCAGTTCGTACTCTTCATTAAAAAATGAAATGGCGTAAGGCTTTTAGTGCCGGAAGTGTCCGAGGACAAGTTCGGCTCACCAGATGCAGATCTTTTGATTTGACACACTTAGGCGACCTGCGCGTATGGTGAGGATGAAATGATTATGAAGACGACACATACACCCAGCTCCAGTACCAGCGAAATTAACCAATTAAGATTAAAATTCCCGACCCTGCCGAGAATCGAACCTGCGACCCCGGTGACCAAACGCCAGCACGGTAACCATTTAGTCATGGAGCCGGACGTACTCTTCCGTAATAAATGAGCTACACGTATAACAGAATGTAAGAGCATCGTATATAATACTTGGGAAGAATTGAGAGAAAGAAGAAGAGCTGCTCGACTAAGTGGTATGTTCCGAGCTGTCAGCGGAGAGTTGGCGTGGAATGACATTAGTAGACGAATAAGTTTGAATGGTGTTTATAAAAGTAGGAAAGATCACAATATGAAGATAAAGTTGGAATTCAAGAGGACAAACTGGGGCAAATATTCATTTATAGGAAGGGGAGTTAGGGATTGGAATAAATTACCAAGGGAGACGTTCAATAAATTTCCAATTTCTTTGAAATCATTTAGGAAAAGGCTAGGAAAGCAACAGATAGAGAATCTGCCACCTGTGCGACTGCCCTAAATGCAGATCAGTATTGATTGATTGATTGATTGAATACATGTTTACATGCAATGGAATATAGGCCCTACTTATTGCTTAAACTGTTTTACTATTAATAATATTGTAAATGCATTTGCAATGGTATAATATGTACCAATATTCAATCTACAGTATTCTATCCACCTGCACCTATTGCAAACTGAATGTCAGCAGATCAAAATCTGTTATTCATCATCATCATCATCATCTGTTTACCCTCCAGGTTCGGTTTTTCCCTCGGACTTAGCGAGGGATCCCACCTCTACCGCCTCAAGGGCAGTGTCCTGGAGCTTCAGACTCTTGGTCGGGGGATACAACTGGGGAGTATGACCAGTACCTCGCCCAGGCGGCCTCACCTGCTATGCTGAACAGGGGCCTTGTGGAGGGATGGGAAGATCGGAAGGGATAGGCAAGGAAGAGGGAAGGAAGCGGCCGTGGCCTTAAGTGAGGTACCATCCCGGCATTCGCCTGGAGGAGAAGTGGGAAACCACGGAAAACCACTTCCAGGATGGCTGAGGTGGGAATCGAACCCACCTCTACTCAGTTGACCTCCCGAGGCTGAGTGGACCCCGTTCCAGCCCTCATACCACTTTTCAAATTTCGTGGCAGAGCCGGGAATCGAACCCGGGCCTCCGGGGGTGGCAGCTAATCACGCTAACCACTACACCACAGAGGCGGACCTGTTATTCATAGCGTAACAAATAATGCGTCCGCCTCTGTGGTGTAGTGGTTAGCGTGATTAGCTGCCATCCCCGGAGGTCCGGGTTCGATTCCCGGCTCTGCCACGAAATTTGAAAAGTGGTACGAGGGCTGGAACGGGGTCCACTCAGCCTCGGGAGGTCAACTGAGTAGAGGTGGGTTCGATTCCCACCTCAGCTATCCTCGAAGTGGTTTTCCGTGGTTTCCCACTTCTCCTCCAGGCGAATGCCGGGATGGTACCTAACTTAAGGCCACGGCCGCTTCCTTCCCTCTTCCTTGCCTATCCCTTCCAATCTTCCCATCCCTCCACAAGGCCCCTGTTCAGCATAGCAGGTGAGGCCGCCTGGGCGAGGTACTGGTCATACTCCCCAGTTGTATCCCCCGACCAAGAGTCTGAAGCTCCAGGACACTGCCCTTGAGGCGGTAGAGGTGGGATCCCTCGCTAAGTCCGAGGGAAAAACCGAACCTGGAGGGTAAACAGATGATGATGATGATGATGAACAAATAATGCGGCGATCTTGAAACGACTACAGCATTTGAATGACAAACGTAGGGGAACACATGCATCTGTGGAATTAGTAATGAAATTTAAATTGTAATTCCTCCTAAGATCACCGTTACAACATTGCCCACATTAAAGCATTTGAATTTTCCGCCCGTGAATTCAATCGGAGGACTACCGGAGGTCTCCGAAGGACGAGCGAAAACAACTGCTCCGCTCCGCTCCGCTCCTACCGTTCCCAGCTCTATGTGTCTTGCGGCACCGCATTTCTGAACTGAAAGTTTTGCAACGCTATCTGCCCTGTCTCTGTCAATGAACACAACGGCAATCCTGGCCTTTCCGGGTGACCGAATATTTTTGAGGCGTGTCATTTCACCCATGTGAGCAATATCCTTTGTTTTACAGCATAACGTAAATCAATGCTCCATTATTCCTCTTCGGCATAAGCAACCACATGTAGTTCCATTACTTAGACACACTTGGTTTCACTTCCTGCTCATGGGTGCGTTATTGTCATCACTTTTTCGCGGATTTTATCAGTGGCCGAATATTTATGGGAGTGACTGTAGTTAAAATTCATTTAGTGCTTGTCTACACACTAAGAAACTAACAGACACAAAGAGACTGCCAGACTGTTAAATGCGCACGGCAACCGGGTGAATCATACCTCAGTGTCCATGATCTTGGCAAAATAAATATAACCCTGCTACCTTCCTCACAGCACATCCTCACTTGTTATGATTAGCTGCGACGAATGCTATTTTTTGTATATTTCCGCTAGTAATTTTGTTAATAGTTATAGAAAATAGCTGATAAGACAAAAGGGCTTGTACAAATTGCTTGTTTTAACAATACTTTCTATAATTCCTAGTTTCATCCGACTAAAATGGAATAAAAATGTAACATTTTCTCCACAAAGTGGGGGAGGGGGAGTGACTGCCATCCTCGCCCCCGTAATTGTCGCTACTGACAGCCGTTGACTTATGTTCGCTGTTAATCCGCGGAAAGTGTTAGAAAAAACAAAAACACCCAGTCCCCGATCCAGAAGAATTAATTAAACACGATTACAATCCATGACCCGGCCGGGAATCGAACTCGGGACCCTGTGCACCGAAGGCCTCAACGCTGACTATTCAGCCAATGAGTCGGACATAACAGATACTGAGCCTGGCTCCATGGCTAAATGATTAGCGTATTCGCCTTTGGTCACAGGGGTCCCGAGTTCGATTCCCAGCAGGATCGGAGATTTTAACCATCATTGGTTAATTTGGCTGGCACGAGGGCTGGGTGTATGTGTCGTCTTCATCATAATTTCATACTCATCACGACGCGCAGGTCACCTCTGGGAGTCAAATCAAAAGACCTGCACTTGGCGAGCCGAAAGTATCCGCGGACACTCCCGGCACTAAAAGCCATAGGCTGTTTCATTTCAACAGATACTGAATACCGAATGAAAATAAACTGATGTTCAACAATTTCAGTATCACACAGAAATACAGACAGCATTATTTACCAACAGTACATACAGTGTGTATAGTGAGAAATTATATTGGAAAGGGAATCTAGTATACTGCGTCACTGCTAGCTGAACTCGTCGTTTGATTCATGCGCCAAAAAACCGCGCGCGACCACAGCTCGTCAAATGATGCGAATGGGTTTTAATAAGGGTGTCATTAGTCTTTCTTTCTTTCTTTCTTTCTTAATCTGTTTACCCTCCAGGGTTGGTTTTTCCCTCGGACTTAGCGAGGGATCCCACCTCTACCGCCTCAAGAGCAGTGTCCTGGAGCGTGTGACATTGGGTCGGGGATACAACTGGGGAGGATGACCAGTAACTCGCCCAGGCGGCCTCACCTGCTATGCTGAACAGGGATGTTGGTGTGGGGTGGGCAGATCGGAAGGGATAGACAAGTAAGACGGAAGGAAGTGGCCGTGACCTTAAGTTAGGTACCAACCCGGGATTTGCCTGGAGGAGAAGTGGGAAACCACGGAAAACCACTTCCAGGATGGCTGAGGTGGGAATCGAACCCACCTCTATTCAGTTGACCTCCCGAGGCTGAGTGTACCCCGTTCCAGCCCTCATACCACTTTACAAATTTCGTGGCAGAGCCGGGAATCGAACCCGGGCCTCCGGGGGTGGCAGCTAATCACACTAACCACTATACCACAGAGGCAGGCCGTCATTAGTCAACGAGTAATTAATGATTATAGATGCTGGAATATTATCCTTTTTCCACTCATTATTTAAAAACATGCACAGTGATAAGACAAGTTATTGGGCTGAAAGCAATCCGAAACAAAATACTGAAAACAATAGCCATTATTTACAGCTGTTAGCGAAAAATTATTTTCTGAAAGAACATCAAGTATACCTATTAAAATTCCCAGAATCATTTCGAGATACTTCACTCATCAGTGTCACTGTTCACTGTGTCAGAATTAGGCCACTGAAGAATCTCGTCGTAAAATGACCTGTGTTCTTCAGGCACAAAGTGTTTGACATTGGAGATGTCCTGCAGCTTCTTAGAATTGACAGGGACGTTTCCATCATACGCTTTGTCTTTCGGGAGCACTACGTCCTCTTCTTTTTTCACCTTGAACGTCCTCTCAACCAGACCATCGATGAACTCAGAATCCTTCACAAATCCTTTCAGTTTATTACTGTACTCCAGTTGTCTGTATGTACTAAAGTTGAACGAACAACCACTCTTCCCAATGTCCTTGGATGTTTTCTTGAACTAACGAGGCTACAAATCCTTCAAGTTCAGCACTTGGTTAGTTTGGACGCTTTTAACTACAAAAGGGATTTTGCGTTTCCTTGCAGTTCGAATGATTTTCTTATACTCTTGAGGCAAATAAATCCGATCCAGTCTTCGAACGACTCTCCTCACGACTGAGAATTTTCTATCACAGGGCAAAAAACTATGTCCTCGAATCGGATAGTAGTGGTTGATGACTTGTTAATGTGTGGTTGCGATTCTGTCCAGCACATGCATTGCTAAATATATGCAGTTATTTCACTCCTGCTGGGATCCCGTTAATGAAGTGAAGGATACTGTTGCATACCTCATTAGGGCCTCCATTAGCCCTCCCTTCCGTATAAGTGTAGAAAACGGATATGTCGTTTCCTATATCATCAATGTCAAAAACATAAAACCAATGTTTATATAGATAGAAATTTTCAATAGAAAGAAATTAAGTAATCTCAACCGCTTTTTTAAAATCTTTCTCTATATTCCCTTCATCAATCACCCACCATTCCACATCCCTCATCCCCACCTTAGGCTACATTATACCTCCCTTCTCTTCCTCCTCATCTTAGGCTACACTATACCTCCCTTCTCTTCCTCCTCACCTTAGGCTACACTATACCTCCCTTCTCTTCCTCCTCACCTTAGGCTACACTATACCTCCCTTCTCTTCCTCCTCATCTTGTGACGTACCCACTTGGCCCACAGATGTATGACAAAATTATAACGTGGCGGGTCACTTTAATATTAAAATAAATAAATGATATGTCATTGTTTCTCCATAAACAGTATCCCAAGGGCGCCAGTCTTCAAGCTTATGACTTGAAAACAAAAGTAGATAATTAATAATAATAATAATATTATTAATAATAATAATAATAATAATAATAATAATAATAATAATAATAATAATAATACGTAATGAGACTCAAAAAACTCCCAGGGGTGAGGTGAACGGAACACAAATCATTAAGTACACTAACTTGGAATTTAAGGATCATTAATAATCATTTCATAAAATACAAATTAAAACAGCTATTTATTAAGATGAAAAACGTGACGTAACGGCGTTTTAACGACATCTGAACTTACGGAAGCAAAAGAAAAATTGGATGAAATTAATTTTAAAAATGAACTGTTGCGCGAAGGCTTGCAGTAACTTATGCCATAAGCTCACCATATGTAGACTCTGTTGTCTTGAAGCTGATGATGTGTGTATCTCGTACCGGCTGCCGTCTCTGTTGTTGGATTCCAGTCCTACTTCTACATTTCCTGTCCTTAACACTTCCTACTGTACTCCTTACATAAAGTCGTAATGAGTCCTAATTTTAAATGCAAAACCACCATGGGTTATGTTCATGGAGAGAATACACTTGTATTCTTCCGTATTACGGAACAGTAGCGTAGCTAAATTCATAATAAAAGCTCTCCTCCCCTATACTAGTCAGAACCGGTCTCCCGTTGACTACCTCTCGTCATTGAGATAACAAGTCCCAATGAGAGTAACTTTTGAGTAGAATATACTCAGATGCGAAGTGAACTAAGTTAAAATCTTCTCCGATGTGCAGACGTAGAATCGTAGTAAGAGTGTCTTCCAAGAGTGAGAATCAGAATCAGAATGTCCGAATACAAGTGATAATCTGCTCACGAGTAAGAATAAGAGTATGAATGTCCTCTCCAGCTCTTGTCGGTGGTATATATCGGTTCAAAAGTCTCCTTCCATCAGCCATATCACATGGTCCAGTAAGATTCGAGGTCTCATCCCTTCTCCTATGTATAGCTGTGAATCCATCACGTTACTTCATTACGTTCATTCACATAGGCTGAACTTTCCCGCTGAAATAAAGCGTCCCGAAGCGGAGTTTGAAAAGTGGGTGTTAATAATGTATCAACTGTCTCTTCATGAGGTAGAGAGGGTAAGGTCTCTCGTAACCTAGATGACGTACTTTTCCTGGAATTGGGCTGAAATTAGCCTGCTGACTCTGGTCACCTCACAACGGCTATTGGAAAATTTACTGCAAGTTATAAATATGCATGATGTTGAAATACTTTACCCAATAATTTGTTCGTTCAGAATACGTTATAGCCGCGATACAAAGAAATGAAATGATGATTGAAATGGATGATAAAAACCCTATATATATTAATTTAAACATGACCTATCAGTGATTAAATATGCACATCTTATCAATTAATTACCTAGTTCAATAATTAAAAACATGCAGTGATGTCCCAAACATCACAATCTTAGGCTACACTATACCTCCCTTCTCTTCCTCCTCATCTTAGGCTACACTATACCTCCCTTCTCTTCCTCCTCATCTTAGGCTACACTATACCTCCCTTCTCTTCTTCCTCACCTTAGGCTACACTATACCTCCCTTCTCTTCCTCCTCACCTTAGGCTATACTATACCTCCCTTCTCTTCCTCCTCATCTTAGGCTACACTATACCTCCCTTCTCTTCCTCCTCATCTTAGGCTACACTATACCTCCCTTCTCTTCCTCCTCACCTTAGGCTATACTATACCTCCCTTCTCTTCCTCCTCACCTTAGGCTATACTATACCTCCCTTCTCTTCTTCATCACCTTAGGCTACACTATACCTCCCTTCTCTTCCTCCTCACCTTAGGCTACACTATACCTCCCTTCTCTTCTTCCTCATCTCAGGCTACACTGTACCTCCCTTCTCTTCCTCCTCACCTTAGGCTACACTATACCTCCCTTCTCTTCCTCCTCATCTTAGGCTACACTATACCTCCCTTCTCTTCCTCCTCATCTTAGGCTACACTATACCTCCCTTCTCTTCTTCATCACCTTAGGCTACACTATACCTCCCTTCTCTTCCTCCTCACCTTAGGCTACACTATACCTCCCTTCTCTTCCTCCTCATCTTAGGCTACACTATACCTCCCTTCTCTTCTTCATCACCTTAGGCTACACTATACCTCCCTTCTCTTCCTCCTCACCTTAGGCTACACTATACCTCCCTTCTCTTCCTCCTCATCTTAGGCTACACTATACCTCCCTTCTCTTCCTCCTCATCTTAGGCTACACTATACCTCCCTTCTCTTCCTCCACACCTTAGGCTACATTATACCTCCCTTCTCTTCCTCCTCACCTTAGGCTACACTATACCTCCCTTCTCTTCCTCCTCACCTTAGGCTACACTATATCTCCCTTCTCTTCTTCATCACCTTAGGCTACACTATACCTCCCTTCTCTTCTTCCCCACCTTAGGCTACATTATACCTCCCTTCTCTTCCTCCTCCCATCTACAACTCAGCTCTATTTCTTTGCTTTTGCTCTTTCAACTTTTTCAAGGATCCATACTGAAAACAAATGAACATCTTAACACTTTCCCATCATCATTATTCTGTTCAGCTGAACTGAATTCAGGAAGATTCTTCAAGTGCTAGTATTTGAAGTGTTTGACCTGGTCTTTTCAATCAATCAATCAATCAATCAATCAATCAATCAATCAATCAATCAATCAATCAATCAATCAATCAATCAATCAATCAATCAATCAATCAATCAATCAATCAATCAATCAATCAATCAATCAATCAATCAATCCTGATCTGCATTTAGGGCAGTCACCTAAGTGGCAAATTCCCTATCTTTTGTTTTCCTAGCCTTTTCTTAAATGATTCCAAAGAAATTGGAAATTTATTGAACATCTCCCTTGGTAAGTTATTCCAGTCCCTAACTCCCCTTCCTATAAACGAATATTTGCCCCAATTTGTCCTCTTGAATTCCAGATTTATCGTCATATTGTGATATTTGCTACTTTTAAAGACAACACTCAAACTTATTCGTCTACTAACGTCATTCCACGTCTCCACTGACAGCTCGGAACATACCACTTAGTCGAGAAACTTGTCTCCTTTCTCCGAAGTCTTCCCAGGCCACACTTTGCAACATTTTTTGTAACGCTACTCCTTTGTCGGAAATCACCCAGAACGAATCGAGCTGCTTTTCTTTAGATTTTTTCCAGTTCATGAATCAAGTAATCCTGGTGAAGGTCCCATAAATTGGAACCATACTCTAGTTGGGGTCTTACAGAGACTTATATGCCCTCTACTTTACATCCTTACTACAACCTCTAAACACCCTCTTAACTATGTGCAGATATCTGTACCCTTTATTTACAATCCCATTTATGTGTTTACCCCAATGAAGATCTTTCCTTATATTAACACATAGGCATTTACAGTGATCCCCATTAGAAACGTTCACCTCATCAACGCAGTAATTAAAACAGAGAGGACTTTTTCTATTTGTCCTGTTTCACATTATTGGCTGGGATAATGCCTTATATAGGGTGTCACAATAACATATGGCCAAGTTTTCGGGACACATATTTTACGTAGAAGAAGAAAATATGCCATATGGACACGGGTCTGGAAACGCTGTATTTCTGTGTTACAACTCACTTTCTACAACTCATCGTTAATCATGGGAAACACTCAGGAAAAGAACGCATCAGCATAGGCTACCATAATGAAACTCTTTTTATTGATATCTTCAAAATGCACTGATACTGTACATGCATCAACCCACCATCGCAATGATTCCTGGATGCGATAATGTATGAAGTTCCTCCACATTTCTGTGTTAATGTCCGTCGGCATCTAAATAATATATTCCGTTGCAGATGGACAGGTAGAGTTGGATCAATTCATCAATTCTTTTGCCTCCAGGCTCTCCCGACCTTAACCAACTTGAATTATTTGCGGCATTTGGAAGCTCTTCTGTATCTCAAACCCCGGTACAAGATGCAGAGAGTCTTCGTGCCCGTATTGTGAAAGGCTTCGAAACCTTAGGCAATACTCCAGGGATACGTCATTACATCCGGGATCAATGCTAATGAAGAGCATTTTGAATATTTTGAACATTCATTGCAAGAAAGAGTTTCATGTGGTGTGCTGTTACGTTCTGTTCCTGTGTGTTGCCCTTGATCAAATATTAACGGGATTTTATTTTTTATTTAAATTCATTTATTGAAAAACACTAGGCAATTACAATTTATGTTTCCCCATAGTTGCCTGCTTTGGAAATGCATTTGTCCCAGTGTATGGGCAGCTTTTGATGCCCTCATCCTAAAAAGAACAGGGTCGTGTCACCTGCCAGTTGCGCACTAAGTCTTCCACATCTCGTCATCATCATCAAATCGTTGCCCTCATAGAGCTTCTTTAAGCAGTCCGAACAAATAGAAATCGCTGGGCGATAACACCGGGCTGTAAGGAGGACAAGAATAACAAGTTTGTAATGAAATATTAGTGGTTTTTAAGATATCTGGTTCTCCAATAAATTAATTTAATTCAGTAGGATGATCAAGAGTGTAGTACTGTGCATTTATAGTAGCTTGGAGACAGTTAGAGCTGCAGTATGGGGCCGCGCATTGTCGTGGAGGAGGATAACTCGTCGAATCGGTTGATCTTGCCTTTTGCGGCGATATGCAACCCTCAACTTGTTCAACAGCTCACAGTAGTAAGCAGCATTGGTTGTGCGTCACCCATGCACGTCGATCGTCGTGAATGTCTTTTTTCTTCTATGGGCTTTACGTCGCACCGACACAGACAGGTCTTGTGGCGACGATGGGATAGGAAAGGCCTAGGAGTTGGAAGGAAGCGGCCGTGGCCTTAATTAATGTACAGCTCCAGCATTTGCCTGGTGTGAAAATGGGAAACCACGGAAAACCATCTTCAGGGCTGCCGACAGTGGGATTCGAACCTACTATCTCCCGGATGCAAGCTCACAGCAGCGCGCCTCTACGCGCACGGCCAACTCGCCCGGTAATGTTTTTAACCGCACGAATGTTTTCGTCTGTAATGCTGGTCCGAGGACTGTGATCGTGTTGCTGATTTCCCACACGTTCTCGTCCATCCTTGAACATTTTCTGTCAGGCAAACACACGCGTCCTTGACAATGTTTGGTCATCGAACTGTTCAATTAATCTCTGGCAAATTTCCTCGGCGTTAACTCCTTCACGAGCAAGACATGTTATAATTGTGCGTTGGGCAGTGGAGGGGTGCACCTATTGCTCCGACATCGTGAGCGTTACTGACGAAACGGTGGTAAATGAATCGTTTATTTCAGAAACCACCTAAGTGACACTTTTATCAAAATTGAGTTTTTGACAGGATTGTACTATTCGGAGATAAATACATTGTTTTTAGCAGAAACAAACCATATTCCATACAAGCAATGCTGTTAGGCAGCTGTGTAAATAATGCGTTTATTTCAGAAAGAACCTAAGCGCCGTCGCTTAGGTTCTTTCTGCGGTAAATTCATTCCACCACTCATGACGGTTGGTGGCCCTGTTAAGATAACCTGTTTTGTGACTCACACAGAAACACACAGCTGTGCGTTTCTTATTGAATCTTTGTGACAGAGGTCAATTTGAGACAATTACGCATAACTTCCCTGACCGTGGCCACTCTTTTTCGCCTTGTGACAGTGATTTTGGAAGTATTAAACGGCTCTTTAGGAAGGTGGTCAGAATTTATACTCCAGATGAGTATGCTGAGCAAGGCAAGTGTGTCTGGACGTTTTACCACTTATCATCTTACCTCGGACGATGTCTTAGGTTTTAAACATTGGTGGCCTATATCGTACAGGAAAATAACAAACTCTAATGAAACATCAGGCAGGGAAGTACCACGAGAACGTAAGAAGCCATTCAAGGTTTCTAGTTACAAACACTTTCTGTACTATAAGGATACTTCAGGACAAGTTGTGGCAAAGGCGTTTATTGGAGGATTTTCATCTATGTACTTTCGCACAACTGAAAACTGACAGCCCACCTGAGCTACCTTTCGAGAAGGGAAAGGCAAGTTGATTACAATAATATTATTAAAGGGATATAAAATTATTGAGCAAGTAAAAACATTTTGTAGCCTATAATAATTTAAAAACTTTTAATGGGTTCTGCACAACGCAATTTTTTATTTTAGGTTCCAATCAACAAAAAAGAAAATAGAAGACTTGACAAAATGAATGGACTACACCGTTGGTTATGAAGACTTTTATGACAGCATCATTCACTGGCCACCAACTGAGAGAGAACCTGCTGGGGATATGCCAGAGACTGAATAAAGCCAGAAAGGGTTTTACTGTTCCAATTTGTATTTTGTGGTTCATTAACTGATGTCTGTTAAATTTTGTATGAATAGAACGGTGTTATTTACGTAACCTTTCATCTTAAAACTTGCACAGATTAATCAATTTGCTGTTTTTTTAAATAATTGTTACAAAAATGAACAGGAAAAGTTGTTTATTTCAGAAACAACCTAAGTCCAATGTTTAAAAAAACGTTTGTAGCATTTAAAAATGTTTAAAACTTTTTTTTTTTTGCTAGTTGCTTTACCTCGCACCGACACAGATAGGTCTTATGGCGACGATGGGACAGGGAAGGGCTGGGAATGAGAAGGAAGCGGCCGTGGCCTTAATTAAGGTACAGCCCCAGCATTTACCTGGTGTGAAAATGGGAAACCACGGAAAACCATTTTCAGGGCTGCCGACAGTGGGGTTCGAACCTACTATCTCCCGAATACTGGATACTGGCCGCACTTAAGCGACTGCAGCTATCGAGCTCGGTATATTTCTTGTTTACTACACTTTTCTAGCACATTAAAGTTTAATTTAAAAAATTTAGAAGGAGATCAGGCTTCAACTTATGCTCCCATACAGTTTTTTTTTTCATTTTCCCAACAGTGCACTTAGGTGGTTTCTGCAATTAGCGATTCAAATATGTAACAGTACGCTCATCCCACTCCTATCGGTCCCGCCTAAGCATAGCAGAAGCGCGAGGCCATTCCTACCAACTGTTGATGTTCAAGAACAAAAATCCCGTTTATATTTGATCGACCTTCGTACTATATATAGTTGTAGAAAAAGAGTTCTAACATGGAAACAAAGCGTTTCCTGACCCATGTCCATATAACATACAGTACTTTACTCTTCTACGTGTGAGGAGTGTGTTCTGAAAGTTTCGCCTACCTTACTGTTACTTTCTGTATACAATTCAGGCATGAATTACTGAGCAAAGTTCATTACACAGCAGAGCGTTTACAAAATGTTAATATTACTCGTTTTACTTCTAGTCTAACACTGAATGGCCTGAACAGTCGCCAGATACAGAATTTAGCTGGCGATGAGCAGTTTTATAAGTCATACCAACGGACCGATGACCTAGCTGTTAGGCCTCTTTAAATAGCAAACATCATCAGTCATACTAACACAGACACGTTTTCGGTGACACACACTGAGACTATGAAGGAGCCTTGATCTTTCATTAATTTCCAGTCCAACCATTTATCTGGTTCCACTTACATGTGTCACAGTCGTCATCTTTTCTGTCCAAACTCCCTTGGTCAAATACTGTTCTCTTCCTACTCCAACAGAATTAGGGTTAGGAGGCCTATCGCTCCCTTTCTCACCCTTCTATTTCCTTCGAAGGGTCAAACTTTTTCCATTTCCTCTCGAATTAGTGATAACAGAGCACAGTTGCCAAGTTCCACTTTCTCCTGAACAGTAATCACTACCACTGATCTACCCGTAGATAACCAACTTCAGGGCTTCTGATGGCGAGTTTCGAACCCACCATCTTCCGAATGCAAGCTTGATCTATATGACATGTACAGCATAGCCAGCTCGCTCAGTGGAAATGAAAATCCACAGCCTGTTTGCAGTTTCAACCCCATCTAGCGGCGAGGATAGGAATTTTACCGGCTGCCGAAGCCTGTCGCACTCCTCTGGTGCAATGATTAATGACTGACAGATGAAATGAAATGATATTGGAGAGTGTTGCTGCAATGAAAGAAGACAGGGAAAACCGGAGTACCCGGAGAAAAACCCGTGCCACTTCCGCTTTGCCCAGCACGAATCTCACATGGAATGACCGGGATTTGAATCACGGTACCCAGAGGTGAGAGGCCGGCGCGCTGCCGCCTGAGCCACAGAGGCAATAACCAGCTTGCTCAGTACTGTTTGAAATTTTGTCCAGCATGATTTCTTAATTGAAGAGTGGTATGAGGACTGGAAGGAGGTCCGCTCAGCCTCTGGCGGTCTACTGGATAGCGGGAGATCAACACGCGCCTCGCCCATCCTCGAAGTGGTTTCCCGTGGTTTCGTACTCCTTCTCCAGGCAAATGCCGGGATGGCACGTAACTTAAGGCCATGGCCGCTTCCTTCCCTCTTTCTTGCCTATCTTTTCCAATCTTCACATCCCTCCGCAAGGACCCTGTTTAGCATAGCAGGTGAGACCGCCTGGGCGAGGTACTGATCCTCCTTCCGAATTGTATCCCCCGATCTTAAGTCTCAGTCTCTAGGACATTGCCCTTGAGGCGGTAGAGGTGGGATCCCTCGCTGAGTCCGAGGGAAAAATCAACCCTGGAGGGTAAACATTAAGAAATAATAATAATAATAATAATAATAATAATAATAATAATAATAATAATAATAATAATAATAATAATAATAATAATACCGA
This sequence comes from Anabrus simplex, assembly GCF_040414725.1. Lineage (NCBI taxonomy): Eukaryota > Metazoa > Arthropoda > Insecta > Orthoptera > Tettigoniidae > Anabrus > Anabrus simplex. The sequence goes on from NC_090267.1 coordinate 462,632,931, forward strand.
ACACGATAGCTGCAGTAGCTTAAGTGCGGCCAGCATCTAGTATTCGGGACATAGTGGGTTCGAACCCCATTGTCGGCAGCCCTGAAGATGGTTATCCGTGGTGTCACATTTTCACAACAGGCTGTGCCTTAATTAAGGTCACGGCCGCTTCCTTCCCACTCCCAGCCCTTTCCTGTCCATCGTTGCCGTAAGACATATCTGTGTCGGTGCGACGTAAAGCAACTTGCAAAATAAATAAATAAATAAATAAATAAATAAATAAATAAATAAATAAATAAATAAATAAATAAATAAATAAATAAATAAATAAATAATAACAATAATAATAATAATAATAATAATAATAATAATAATAATAATAATAATAATAATAATAATAATAATAATGTCCGCCTCTGTGGTGTAGTGGTTAACATGATTAACTGCCATCTCCGGAGGTCCGGGTTCGATTCCCGGCTCTGCCACGAAATTTGAAAATTGGTACGTTGGCTGGCACGGGGTACATTCAGCCTCGGAAGGTCAAATGAGTAGAGGTGGGTTCGATTCCCACCTCAGGCATCCTCCAAGTGCTTTTCCGTGGTTTCCCGCTTCTCCTCCAGGCAAATGCCGTGGTGGTATCTAACTTAAGGCCAAGGCCGCTTCATTTGCTCTTCCTTGCCTATCTCTTCCAATCTTCCCCTCCCGCAACAAGGGCCCTGTTCAGAATAGAAGGTGAGGCACCTGGCCGTGATACTGGTTCTCCTCCCCAGTCGTATCCCCGACCCAAAGTCTCACGCTCCAAGATACTGCCCTTGAGGCGGTAGAGGTGGGATCCTTCGCTGAGTCTGAGGGAAAAACCAACCCTGGAGGTAAACAGAGAAGGAAATAAATAAATAAATAAATAAATAAATAAATAAATAAATAAATAAATAAATAAATAAATAAATAAATAAATAATAATAATAAAAATTAAAAATAATAATAATTTCTTTAACGGACTCGAATATGTCGTATTGAAGCACCTTTATTTCCCACCCATCCTAGTCACGCTAGAACTCGCTATCTTGAGAACAGAGGGTCAAGGTCTAAATTACTTCGCTAAGGACGTCACCCGGTCGGTTAAGAACAACAATGGAGCAAAGTTGAAAAAAAAATGGTGACTAACGCAAGTTAATTAAAGGAATGCCAGCCTCATCAAATCAGACAAGCCCTCGAAAAAATTTGCGAGAGAATAAAGTTTGGCCGAATGAGGTCGAGGAGCAATGAAAGAACGCAGGAAACACCACGCAACGGAAATGATTGTCGGTCGTAGTTCAAGGTCCCGTGTTCAACACGCAGGTGTGACTAATTAGGAGACCCAAAAATATTGTGATCAAAGGATACGGGAAAGACAGATGAAATTCGCATCATCATGAGTGTAGCATGTGGAAAATGGTGGTTCCCCATTTCCAGCAGCTCTAAAGATAGATTCCCATGAATTAGGCTAGACGTACAGGGTCAGCAAGAACATCCATCTCAAGTACAGTATCTCCATGTCCCTTAAAGTATCGATATCCTGTTTATATACTCTGAAATCATTTATCGAATTCATTTATCGAACAACATGCTCTTCTTTCCGGAGGATTGTTAATAACGGAGTTATCGGGCGAGTTGGCCATGCGTTAGGGGCACGCGGCTGCGAGTTTCATCCGGGAGATAGTGGGTTCGAATTCCACTGTCGGCAGCCCTGAAGACGGTTTTCCATAGTTTCCCCATTTTCACACCAGGCAAAAGCTGGGACTGTACGTTAATTAAGGCCACGGCCACTTCCTTCCAACTCCTAGGTCTTTCCTATCCCATCGTCTCCATAAGACCTATCTGTGTCGGTGCGACGTAAAGTAACTAGCAAAAAAAAAAAAAAAAAAAAAAAAAAAAGAAACACGGAGTTATCGATACCAATTTTTAAGGTACAATCATTCTTTCGATGAATGGTCATTGTCGAGGTCTTCTGTTTATAGAGTACCGAGTTCGATTCCCGGCCATATCGGGAAATTTAACCGCGTCTGGTTTATTCTTCCTACTCGGGGACTGCGTATTTTTCTTTTATCACAACACGATTACTCTTCATATACACACAATACATCACATTATCAACCCCTATAGGAACACGCAATGGTGGATAGGGGAATTCCCTTTAATTTGGACCGCTATGAAATGTTGCATTTTAAAGTTTGGTCACTCCTTGCATCTGGTATGTTCAGCAAGATGCTTGAGGGTAAATTTCACCCAGCCAGCAGTTTTAGTATAACATCATCCGCAAAATGCATTATTGATGATTCCAGTTCTTTACGCATATAATTCACGTATGTAATAATAACTAACGGTCCAATGATACTCCCTTGTGGAACCCAATTAGACAGCCTTTGGAGATTACGCCTCATAGTCATCTGTAACTACAGGCATATAATACCACGTATTCACGTATACTACCAACACTATGACAGGTGGGCGATACCCGCTTGGTCTGGTGGTACATGAAGATGTTCACCTGTGCCAGACTTGGGTGTGTAGTATTACAACAGCGTAAAAGAATTCGATCGGGTCCAAATTCTAGCACCTCACATCTCTTAAAAGTATAGAAATAGTTCGTTGAATGTAAAGTCATTATTGGTCTTAGTCTCGATGCTTTATGACCAAATAAGGAGCACGTTTGAACTTATTAAGTACAATGTTTCTTCTTTTCTTCCCGTTGTATCTTAATTCGTCCACTGAGTTCCTTTCCGCGTTCTTCTGTCCATCCTGCATATTTTATTTTACGTTTTCCTACTAATTTTTGTTTGCTTCTTTCTTTCTTTCTTCTTTCTGAATCCGTTTACCCTCCAGGCTAGATTTATCCCTCAGACTCAGCGAGGCATCGCAGCTCTTCCGCTACAAGGACAGTGTCCCAGAGCCTTTGACATTGTTCGAGGGATACAACTGGAGAGGAGGACCAGGCGGCCTCACTTGCTATGCTGAACAGGGGCCTTGTGGGGGTACGGGAAGATCGGAAGGGTTAGACATCGAAGCGGCCGTGGCGTTAAGTTAGGTACCATCCCTGCATTTGCCTGGAAAATAACTGGGAAACCACGGAAAACCACTTCGAGGATAGCTGAGGCGGGAATCGAACACCCCTCTACTCAGCTGACTTCCCGAGGCTGAGTGGACCCCCTTCCACCACTTTCCAAATTTCGTGGCAGAGCCGAGAATCGAAGCTGGGCCTCCAGGGGATGGCAGTTAATCACAATAACCACTATACCACAGAGGCGGACTATCTGAGCGTTCTTCTGGTGAAAATAGTAGTCTGGGTTTTCATAACAGTTATTTTCACCTTATTTTGGGTGCACCACTCACCACTTCGAAAACGATGAAATCCATTACTGCAGCGTGAGATTTCGTGGAGGCTTGAACTCAACAACTCATTCTGGTGGAACTGTGGGGAAACTGTCATTCTACAAGGTCTGTCTAGGGAGGTCAAGTCACGAATGCTACTTATGGAGCCGCCATATTGGGTCTTTAAGTGAGAGTAACCAAAGACAAGTGTATTCGAATTTAGAGGATTTCGTTACCATACACTGAAATAAAAACAAAATACCAACTATTTTTCATAAAGAATTTAATTGGGCATCTACTGGTCATGCATATATAACTATATAACACTTAAATGATATGAATACATTCACAGCTATTTGAATAGAAAGATAATTAACAGAGCCTGATTTTTTTCTTGAGAAACAAGAATCAACCGAAAAGCTCATGTCCTACTCTTTTACTTCCTTACAACTTGGTCTTACTGTGTTTCTTATTAATATCATCTGTCAAATATGTAATCTTATTGACAGAAACATACAAATTTGTACAGTACCTGTGTCATATTATGATTCCAGGTACATGCAATACTGAACTTGAAGTATTGAACTGTACTTAAAGTACTAAAAGACAGTTCTAATAAATTTCCTTCAGCGTTTTCTTTATTCCCGGTCTAGAAAGCCAAGAATAACGACCGAGAGGATTCGTCGTGCTGACCACACGACACCTCGTAATCTGCAGGCCTTCGGGCTGAGCAGCGGTCACTTGGTAGGCCAAGGCCCTTCAAAGGCTGTAGTGCCATGGTTTTTTTTCTTTATTAAGAAAGTAATTACCGATACTGCGTTGAGAAACACTGAATGCCTCTTGAGTTGAGTGGATTAAATTATGTATGGTAACTGTTGTTATCCATTCATGTGGTACTTCTTTGGGTTCTAAGGCAAAAATACTCTGCACATAGCCACATATGCAACAAGAGTGATGTTCTTAGCTACTCTCAACTAGTTTGTTGATAACCCATGCGGCCAGTATCCAGTATTCGGGAGATAGTGGGTTCGAACGCCGCTGTCGACAGCCCTGAAGATGGTTTTCCGTGGTTTCCCATTTTCACACCAGTCAAATGCTGGGGCTGTACCTTAATTAAGGCCACGGCCGCTTCCTTCCCATTCCTAGACCTGTCCTGTCCCATCGTCGCCGTAAGACCTATCTGTGTCGGTGCGACGTAAAACAACTTGCGAACGATGCAGCTATATAGTAAAAAGTGGTGGTGGTGAGTATTGTTTTAAGAGGAAGTACAACTGGGCAACCATCCTCTATAAACACTAATCAGAAGGAAACAAATGGAAGTGGTCCAACACATAGAAAAATGAAGGTATCGGCAAAAGAAATATGAAGGCCACAAAGTGCGCGGAAATGAAAAACTTCCCAGGCCTCGAATGCGCTAGTGCCGTCGCGGTCAGAAAAGAACAAGTGTTGGCCAGGGGAGGTCGGATGGGCTAGAATAGGTGAGAACCTGACACAAGTAAGTGAAAGCAATGCCAAGACTCAGCCTAAGGGCCTCGTAGTCACAACTCAAAATACATTTCCCTTTGTGGGTGGGGGGAATAGAATAACACCCACGGTACTCCCTGCCTGTCATAAGAGGTGGCTGAAAGGGGCGACGAGAGCTCCTAAATAGGGAGCGTGGTTTGGCGACCACGGGCTCTTAGCTGAGTCCTAGCATTCATGCATATAACAATAATAATAATAATAATAATAATAATAATAATAATAATAATAATAATAATAATAATAATAACAATGGTTAAGAAAAGTAAAGCCATTGGTAGACACGATTCCATAAGAAATAGAAATTCAGTCACTATTAAGTTGACTTAACCTAGGTTAGGCTATTTAAGGAATTACATTAGGATATTATGTTAGGCTACGGTACGTTAAATTTCAGTAGTTGGTTAGTGCGAGTGTTGTGATCTTTATTTGTCCAGCCATATAATGTACTCTAGAGAGCATTGAAGGTGAATGAAATAAAGCTGTAAATAATAACTACAGTACCATATAAGACTGTTATTAACAATTGTTGTAATGATGGCAAGCTGGACACAAATTGTTGGTTTGAAGTGATAGGCCTATTGTTCGGCTCGCCAGGTGCAGGTCTTTTGATTTGACACCCGTAGGCGACCTGCGGGTCGTGATGAGGATGAAATGATGATGTACACGACACATACATCCAGCCCCCGTGCCAACGAAATTAACCAATTGTGGTTAAAATTCCTGACCCTGGCGGGAATAGAACCCGGAACTCCTATGACCAAAGGCCGGCACACTAACCACGTAGCCATGGAGCCGGACACAAGAAAAGGAAATTTTCATAAACAGCAATACTACTATTACACATTTCCTGTTATTTTTCTTGCTTGTTTTGAAAGATAATTATCTTTCTTTGGGAGGTTTCCTATTATATGTCAAAGACTTGGGTGGATTAGGGACGTTGAAAATTGTTGGGATGGAATTCCACTTTGAGTAGTTTCCGTCCATCTACCCTCTTTAGTTCAAATTGCGATTCTTCAAAATGACGCTAGAAGAAAATACATAATCAGACCTATAATTATAAAACGTCGTTCATATAAACATGTTATTATTCAGGAATAATACGAATGTATAATTTCACTAACCTCGCACAAGACGGAATTATCTGTAGGTTGCCATTTGTCACGCCTACAGTTTTGTACCCACTGAGCTCTATTTTGCTTATCTCTCGGGAAGCGAAGCACTAATTCCGTCAGTTGTCTTATTTTGACAATTTGGTGCGGCACAGTATCCCATTTTCCTTCAAAATACAAGTAATAACTCACATCATTACATAGGGCACGCCCGCATAACAGCGATATTTAAGACCCAATATGGCCGCCACCGCAAAGGATTGTGGTAGCGTGACCAGACCTGCCTAGACAGACCTTGTCCTTCTATGCTGAACGCAGTGCCATCTACTGAGCTTGATGCAAACTATGTCAGTTTCATATCAGCGGTCGCTACTAGGAGTCGCTGCCTTATTCCCACCCGTCCATCTTCAGAAAATATTATTGGTCGAAGTTTGAGAGTGCTCGGTGGTGAAGGGAAGTGGAATGCTAGGCGTTCTAAACTCATCTTTATTCATCAACATTCCTTTATTTTCCTACTATGTCTACATTATTTTAAAATTACAGTCTGGCTTCCATGGAGAACTCGACAAAATGTTATATCTTTTTTTTTTTTTCCGTTCATCTTCAACGTCTTTCTCCCGGTTTATTTGGGTGGACACTTGATATGAATTTAGCTGACCCTTAAGGCCGGATGCCCTTTCTGACGCCAACCCTGTGTGGAGGGTTGCAACAAAATAATATTCTATAGCCTTAAAATAAATAGATGTCCACCTCTGATGTGTAGTGGTTAGTGTGATTAACTGCCACCTCCAGAGGCCCGGGTTCGATTCCCAGCTCTGCCACAAAATTTGAAAAGTGGTACGAGGGCTGGAACGGGGTTCACTCAGCCTCGGCAGGTCAAATGAGTAAAGGTGGGTTCGACTCCCACCTCAGCCATCCTGGAAGTGGTTTTCTGTGGTTCCCCACTTCTCCTCCAGGCAAATGACGGGATGGTACCTAACTTAAGGCTACGGCTGCTTCCTTCCCTTTTCCTTGTCTATCCCTTCCAATCTTCCCATCCTCCCAACAAGGCCCCTGTTTAGCATAGCGGGTGAGGCCACCTGGGCGAGGTACTGGTCATTCTCCCCAGTTGTATCCCCAGACCCAGAGCATGAAGCTCCGGGACACTGCCCTTGAGGCGATAGAGTTGGGATCCCTCGCTGAGTCCGAGGGAGAAACCAACCCTGGAGAGTAAAGAGATTAAGAAAGAAAATAAATAATTTTCCGTTTTCCGACCTCATAACTGAGAAATGCGAGGAAAGCAACGCAGAACTACCTCACTCCTTATTTCTCTTGTACGCCTCTTCAGTGATACCTAGGCCGTCTGTATCAGCCTATGGTGGAGCTGGTGAGGATCCGGCCAGCCTTCGGGCTGAGTACTGAACATACATACATACATAATACTGAGATGGGAAATGAAGCACGAAATCCCGTATTAGATAATGCTAGAAATAAGCTAATCTCTACCTTACTAGTCCAACCTCTTCACTATATACAGGGATAAGGCATAGAAGATTAAGATTGGCTATTTCTTCTCTCTTTGTTACAAGTTGGCAAGTTCAATCCTGGCTCAGTCCGGTGATATTTGGAGGTGCTCAAGTATGGCAGCCTCGTGGCTGTAGATTTACTGGCTCGTAATAGAACTCTGGGACAATTTCCGTCACGTCGGTGTCTCTAAAACCATTTAACTCATTTAACTTCACAAGACTGAGCGACCGCCATTTCATCTTTTCGTCCGAAGTTGTCTTTGGACTACCCGGGAATCGAATCCAGGTCCTCCGATTAAGACACAACTGCGCTATCCCCACTTCAAGGAACTATTGTTATTATTACTATTATTAACAATATTATTAAGATAGTGGACCAATATTTCATCTCCTTCGCAGATATGGACTAGTAGAAATTTAGGAATATTATGAACAAGGCCAGAAATTGGTATATATATTACTGAATATATCCTCTACTTACGGGCAAGTGACAATGACGTTATAACGTAACGAGGTCAATATTTGACGTAAGCATAAGTACTACATAAACTAAACTACAAAAATGTGTTCGTAATTTCATCCCCCACAAAATTTATGCAAAGTATAATTAATTTTAATATATTTTTCTTTCCTAATCTTACCGAATACTTTCCTTATAATGAATTACTTGGAGGCCGTTTATGAAAAATCTTTTCTTGGTATTCTTTTTGACATAGTCTTTCACCGTTGCTCGCGGGATGTTAAACGCTTTACTTGCACGCTTGTAACCCATTACCTTGTCCCTTACTAACTTAATAGCCTTTTTCATAGCCTCCTTATCATACTGCTTGTGTTTTCCAACTGAAAATAATTATGTGCTCCTTAAACTTTATAAATAACAAATAATACCAAGAGGGACGAAATTACGAACATTCCCTGATTTAATATTATGGCCGCTACAGTAACTCACGCCAACCACCTCACTGTAGCTACACCACATGACTGAATTGTAGTCCACTATTTCGTACACATATGAGTGCTCACTGTAGGAATAACAGGCTCTTAATTTGAATGCTGCACTAACTCAGCTCAGCATGAACAATGAATCCTCATTGTACACGGAAACTAAATGTAGTGGACACAACCAGCTCTCACGACAAGAAAACGGGATGAGGTTGCGCGTATGCGCGCGGTTAAACATTAGGTACCAACCGTACAAACTGGAAATGCCTAGGGGGACGAAATTAGGTGCGGGGACGGAATTTAGCTCCCCCTATCTTATAATAATAATTACTATAATTGATATTATTATTATTCTTTCTTTCTTTCTTTCTTTCTTTCTTTCTTTCTTTCTTTCTCCCTTAATCTGTTTACCCTCCAGGGTTGGTTTTCCCTCGGACTCAGTGAGGGATCCCACTTCTACCACCTCAACAACGGCAGTGTCCTGGAGCGTGAGATTTTGGGTCGGGGATACAACTGAGGAAGGTGACCAGTACCTCGCCCAGGTAGCTTCACCTGCTATGTTGAACACGGGCCTTGTTTGGGGATAGGAAGATTGGAAGAGATAGACAAGGAAGAGGGAAGGAAGCGGCCGTGGCCTTAAGTTAGGTACCATCCCGACATTTGCCTGAAAGAGAAGTGGGACACCAGAGAAAACCACTTCTAGGGTGGTTGAGGACGGAATCGAATCCCCTCTACTCAGCTGACCTCCCGAGGCTAATTGGGCCCCATTCCAGCTCTCGTACGACTTTCAAATTTCGCGGCAGAGCCGGGAATCGAACCCAGGCCTCCGGGGGTGGCAGCTAATCACACCAATCACTACACAACAGAGGCAGCCATTATTATTATTATTATTATTATTATTATTATTATTATTATTATTATTATTATTATTATTATTATTATTATTATTATTATTATTTGTTTGTAGCGATTGTGGCTCCACGGATAACATAAGATCGAGTGAGTTTTTAGGAATTGAAACCTGCCTGAAATCCCAGGAGACTCCTGGTCGATTCCAACAGTTATGTGCCTTAGGGATCCTTTCCTCCCGTAAATTCCCTCAGGAGGTAAACACCGATCACATTGCAGGACAGAGTACCCTACTAAATGCCAAGCCAGTGTAAGGTAAATATTAGACTCCCAACTGACAAATATGATATGATATCCTTCAAAAATAACAGCAATTGATCCTACAGTTCGATTTGAATCTCACGCAAACCCGACAGCAAAGTACACGGGGAAGAGAAGAGAATTTACGAGCCAATTATTTCTCTCTATCGACGTTAATATGGATCGACGCAAGAGGAACAATACCAAAGTTGTTTTGAAGAATTCCGCTCAAGTTTCAACTTACCAGTATTGTTGAAGAAAAGTATGGTTCTTAAAGACTTAAAAATTTCGCTGTCAATAATGAGGCATCATCTATACAGTCATTAATGCAATAAGCAGACTTTGTCGTCATTGGGAAAGTGTTTATTCTGTGAGTAGATTTATAGAAAGGGACAATAATGAAAAGGTTAATTCGCCCACATGATATACGCAATAATAATAATAATAATAATAATTTTAACAAGTTACTTTACGTCGCACCGACACAGATAGGTCTTATGGCGACGATTGGCAGGAAAGGGCTAGGAGTGGGAAGGAAGCGGCCGTGGCCTTAATTAATGCATAGCCCCAGCGTTTGCCCGGTGTGGAAATGGGAAACCACGGAAAACCGTCTTCAGGGCAGCCGGCATTGGCGTTCGAACCCATTACTTTTATTTCCCGAATCCCTACTGCACTTAAGTGGCTGCAGCTATCGAGCTCGGTATAATAATAATAATAATAATTAATAATAATAATAATAATAATAATAATAATAATAATAATAATAATAATAATAATAATAATATGAAGAAGAAGAAGAAGAAGAATGTATCGAGAAAACAACAAGTACTATGAAAAATGGAGAGTAGAATTTTATAGATATATAATAGCATTAACCCACAAATCCTGGCCTGCGAGACACTGACCTTGCAATAAAAAAGTAAAAGCCAACCCGTATGGCTGATGGTGGTACATGAAGACTTAGATGAATTTTATTCGGAAGAGAAACGTATACAGCAAAGATTAGTCCTCAGGAATAAACCTGTAGGAGTGAGGGATGGACACGACAAACGATTTTTCAAGCCATGAATCACGGTGGTAGAGCGATAAAAGAGAAGACAAAGACTTCTCTGGGAAAGAACGAGGCATAAGTTTGAGGAATAGAAGGACAAGTAACTTGGGCAAATGAAACGCATAGATGGCCATAACAGCAAATGAATGAGTGGATAATAATAATAATAATAATAATAATAATAATAATAATAATAATAATAATAATAATAATAATAATAATAATAATAATAATAATAATAATAATAATAATAATAATAATAATTTGGTGGGACATATTCCTCTGTCCGTCGTTAGAATTTAGGAATTCCTTTGAAATTAAATATCGTATGGCTTTTAGTGCCGGGATATCCCAGGACGGGTTCGGCTCGCCAGGTGCAGGTCTTTCTATTTGACACCCGTAGGTGACCTGCGCGTCGTGATGAGGATGAAATGATGATGAAGACAACACATACACCTACCCCCGTGCCATTGAAATTAACCAATTAAGGTTCAAATCCCCGACCCGGCCGGGAATCGAATCCGGACCCTCTGAACCGAAGGCCAGTACGCTGACCGTTCAGCCAACGAGCCGGATTCCTCTGAAAAACAACTTAATTGACTAATATCTCCATAGCAACTAAAGAGAAGGTATGGTAAGACTGAAAGAGTTAACAGCTTCAAATATCTCGGTGAGATTGTGCAGATGGGATCTAAGGGTACGTCCAAGATGCACGCTGGTTTTCTGAGTCAGACAGTCGGCGCTGAATGTCTGACTCCGAGTGGCAGATGGGATGTGGCCATTATGAAAGCTGGTTGTCAGCGCAGACAGAGCTGCCACAAAAGAAAAGATATGAAATACAACTGATCAGTGTAGCATGGAACTAACAAGAGAACAGGCTGCAGCTCTATTGCTGCTAAGTGACAATGTTACAACCAAGTTAAAACGAATGAGAAGTGATATACATCCAATAAATGAATTAAGATATATTTACGGGGAGTACAAACACCTTTTTCCACAGTTACTTGTCGACGAAAACAGATTTTTGAGTATTTCAGAATGAGTTCGGATACGTTTTGTTTTATTTTGTTAAAATTTGAACACAGGCTTACGAAGAACTGGGCGAATTACCACACTCAACACGAACATCAACAGCCTGCGCGGCAGGTTGTCTGAAACCAGAATGAACGAATCATTCCGGTAAATATATGAGTCAGACTACCAGTGCGCAGGCTTCCTGCGCGCAGGTCATTATGGCCAGTCCCGCTTAAAAACACAGGACATACTTATGTCGACTCGGCGCCGACTGTCTGACTCAGAAAACCAGCGTGCATCTTGGACGTACCCTAATGAAAGAGAAGCTAACAACAGTAGGCGAGATAGGATGGCCGCAGCGCTTCGCAGAACACACAACCTATACAAGCGAAAGGCAATTTCTATACAAGTTAAACTCAGACATTACAACATGGTGATTAAAGCCGAGTGTCACTATGGAAGTGAATGCAACCGAGTTACTGGAGAGGCTGGTCTGAGAGATGCTGAGAAGTTTGAGAGGAAGATCCTTGGAAATATAATGGGTCCAAAGATCGTGGCTGGACGAGACGGACTATGTCGAAAACCGAACGACTGATGGAATCCATCAAGAAGTGACGACTCACTTTCTATGGCCACCTATGTTGAATGGAGACAAGTGATTGACTAAGAACATTTTTACCATACTCGATATTCGATAGCAGACCTAACAGATGTGTTAAGTGGTTCCGGGAGGTCAGGAAGGATCTTTTAAAAACAACTGAACAAAATCGTGAAGACATTGTTAACAGAACCAAACACCGACAGCGGATCAATAACTTCAAGAAGAACGGCAGATCAGCGAGTGGACAGCAGAAAGAAGACAAGCTGCCAACGAGAGAACGCAATGACACCGGGCTGCAAGGAAAGCTTCTAAAAATGTGTAAATGTTGCTTATTGTGGTCTCTAAACGCCGTAAGCGTATAATAATAATAATAATAATAATAATAATAATAATAATAATAATAATAATAATAATAATAATAATAAACCCAACACCAGAGCTACTATAACTTGGACAGAAGAATGAAGGAAGAAGCCCAGCGAGAGGATGAAGAGATTTTGGGAGGAAAAGAAAGCCAACACATCACTCAAGCAAATTCAACCGTGCTCCTGAGTAGGGCATAACGATGTAATAATAATAATAATAATAATAATAATAATAATAATAATAATAATAATAATAATAATAATAATAATAATAATCAGTTATCTAGCAATGAAAGTGGAATTCCACTGGAAGAATACTATGGCTGAGTTAATTTAATTTTCTCGAATGACACTGACTGCGCCAACAAATATCTTTAACAACTATGGCATGAAGTGGCAACATTTTTCGCCATCTTTCAAAAATAGACTTCCTCAGCTTCGATCGAATCCGCGATCTTGAGATTATAAACTAGACACTCTTCCACTGGTTCGCGGAGGGAGCTGATAATAAAACAGTTTAAGCACCAGGAAATACGCAGTGACTAACTTTTTTTTCTGCTAGTTGCTTTACGTCGCACCGACACAGATAGGTATTATGGCGACTAACTCCTAATCGAAAACGTGATAAAACCCGTTCAACAAAAATCTCGGCCAAGAATCAGTCAATGTTGTTTAATTTTTATTACTTAACCACATGCCCGATACTTCCGTGCGATATTTTCTTTTATTGACTATAAGACAGTCCGCCTCTGTGGTGTAGTGGTTAGCGTGATTAGCTGCCACCCCCGGAGGTCCGGGTTCGATTCCCGGCTCTGCCACGAAATTTGAAAAGTGGTACGAGGGCTGGAACGGGGTCCACTCAGCCTCGGGAGGTCAACTGAGTAGAGGTGAGTTCGATTCCCACCTCAGCCATCCTCGAAGTGGTTTTCCGTGGTTTCCCACTTCACCTCCAGGCGAATGCCGGGATGGTACCTAACTTAAGGCCACGGCCGCTTCCTTCCCTCATCCTTGCCTATCCCTTCCAATCTTCCCATCCCCCTACAAGGCCCCTGTTCACCATAGCAGGTGAGGCCGCCTGGGCGAGGTACTGGTCATACTCCCCAGTTGTATCCCCCGACCAAGAGTCTGAAGCTCCAGGACACTGCCCTTGAGGCGGTAGAGGTGGGATCCCTCGCTGAGTCCGAGGGAAAAGCCGAACCTGGAGGGTAAACAGATGATGATGATGATGATGATGACTATAAGACAACAAGTTTAACCAGCTTCATATTTGTTTGGTTTACGTAAGTATGGAGTCCTACCCTGATTTCCCACTCCTCAACACGTTAGTGGCAGAGTTGCATTGGCAAAGAGCAATGCGTGCATGGTGTGCGGGCTGCCTATGTTGTCGGCTGAGTGATTTCTAGTACCAAATAAAGGAGCCCCATCCCAGCACAAAACGTTTTAAGTTCATTTTTTCTGGGCAGGCAGTAATGAGTAATGCCACAACGAAAATAATGAAAAAAATAGTGTTGAGTCTAATAACATTCACACCTCTGTATAAATACAAAGCAACAATAATCACCACCACCCCACCGCCACTCCACCTTGTCGCGTAACATGACCAAAGAAATTGCAGTATTCTTTCATGAACCCAAGTTTTACGAAGTTTTTAAGTTCTAGTTTGTTTGAAATATAGCTGCGTTTTTCCATTCAAGAGAAGCGTAGCATCCTTCTGCCAGGACCGTCAAAGGCGTCGGTAGGCTCTTTATCGTTAACCTTTTTTAGTCCATGTCTAATTCTATGTTAATTACATGTAAGTTTTGTAATTTTCAGTCTCCATTCCTTCGTTATTGTACAAGTTATTTTCAGTTATGGTGATGGTAATAAGTGTATTGGGAAAATTAAATTAATAATTTCCCCCTCTTAACACTAACAGGTGATTAAAATGAAAGATTTCCAATACTTCTAGGAATGGAGGTATTGGAAAATAAAAGAAAGGGGCACGAGGGGTGTGAGAGAGGAACACTCCATAGGCGTAATGTCTTCCGGGGTCGGAAGAGAGCGAGGGTTTTCAACGCAAGGTCGGTTAAGAAAAATGAAAGTGTCACGCAAGTAAGTAGAAGAAACTGAACAAAATTGAAATCAAGAAGGACACTGTCCGCCTCTGTGGTGTAGTGGTTAGTGTGATTAGCTGCCACCCCCGGAGGCCCGGGTTCGATTCCCGACTCTACCATGAAATTTGAAAAGTGATACAAGGGCTGGAACAGAGTCCACTCAGCCTCGGGAGGTCAAATGAGTAGAGGGGGTTTCGATTCCCACCTCAGCCATCCTGGAAGTGGTTTTCCGTGGTTTCCCACTTCTCCTCCAGGCAAATGCCGGGATGGTACCTAACTTAAGGCCACGGCCGCTTCCTTCCCTCTTCGTTGTATATCCCTTCCAATCTTCCCTTCACTCCACACGGCCCCTGTTCAGCATAGCAGGTGAGGCCGCTTGAGCGAGGTACTGGTCATTCTCCCCAGTTGTATCCCCGACCCAATGTCTCACGATCCAGGACGTTGCCCTTGAGGCGCTAGAGGTGGATCCCTCGCTGAGTCCAAGGGAAAAACCAACCCTGGAGGGTAAGCAGATTAAGAAAGAAAGAAAGGCAGACATTACATTAGAAGGTAGATTTAACGTTGTTGTCAGGGATGATTTACCCCGCGTTATAGCCTAACCGCAGTAAATGGAAAATAACAAATAAAGCGACATGAGATTGAGAAAAATACTGGGCTGCGAGGAAGCACAATTTTATGAAAGACACGATACCTAAAATACACAAATTCGACATTCCATTCTTCACGCGATCTATTATGTTCAATTTATTGTTCACGGAGTAGGTTGTTTTTATTTTGTTTGACATCACAGCACCTTCACCAATCCCAAGACTTAAATGATACTACCACTACTACTACTAATAATAATAATAATAGTTGGTTTTACGTCCTACTAACTACTTTTACGGTTTTCGGAGATGCCGAGGTGCGAGAATTTGACCCCCAAGAGTTCTTTTACGTGCAAGTAAATCTACCGACAGGAGGCTGACGTATTCGAACACCTTCAAATACCACTGGACTGAGCCAGGATCAAACCTCACAAGTTGGCCTCAGAAGACCAGCGCTCTACCTTTTGAGTTGCTCAGACCGGTCAGGACTTGACTAGGAAATTGTCTGACAACAGCTAAAGACCGACACGGTCACTATTTCGTAAGCGCGGGTGGAGGCAAACAAGTTTACGTTGTTGAGAGGGATGGAGGAAGGTCATCTTAACTTCCGCCCTGTGTACACAAAAGCGAGGCTGATTGTTCACATCCTCCTACTTCTGTGAATAGACAGGCGTGTAATTTCAAAAACCCTGTCCAGACATCCCTTGAAATTCTGTTTAGCCATTGATATTGTGTTGAAAAATGAAATTTCTTTTAGATGTTTGTGCATTGAGCATGTTTCCGTGTATAGAGAAGTGCGCCTGCTTTTTTTTTATAACATAAGCAGAAACCGGTTATTATTCAAACATCCGAAGAAGGTCGAGTAAAAAAATCGGTTGTTAGCCTACTTTGACGTATATCTAGTGGCTACTGTCTGATTCTTCCTCAAGGTCACATTTTCACGTTCATGTGAGACCGATCGTGCATCCAGGCCTATTTCAGGCCTTTCAATACAAATGTTATTTGGTTAACGCCCGACCAACTGCTTTTACGATTATCGAAGACACTGAGGTGCCGGAATTTTGTCCCAGTAGACATGTTTTACGTGCAGGTGAATCTAATAGCACACAGTTGGTGCACCTGTCTGAGTGAGTATCAAATCCGGTACCTTGGGCTCAGAAAACCAGCACGTTGCCGTCTGAGTTACCGAGTCTAATGCTTAGGAACTGGCCGAAGATTTTAAGCGCTGATGTCCTTTCTGTCACTGCATGTTGGTCATATTGAAAATATCACCTGAAGTCGCGGGATTCTAGACCGTGGATTTGATTAACGAACAGCCCCAGCATTTGTTTTGTGTGAAAATGGGAAACCACGGAAAACCAACTTCAAGGCTCCCGATAGTAGTGTTCGAACGCACTATCTCCCGCTCAGCCACTCGCTCAGTGGAAGAGATCGTATTTACAAGTGTATATCAACTGAGGTAAAAATCCCGAAACGTACCAGCACGTGAGTAGAAATTAAAATGTTAATGTACTCTCTAGAGCTATGAAAGGACTGTCACCACATTTGAGTGTGGGCACTGTACAGGCTAACATGTATCTTTCGCCTTGCATTTACCACACCCAAACCCAACTGCCACATGGACCAGCAGAATTCATCACTGCAAATCACGCATTTCCAGTCGTCCACGGACCATTAGCGGCGCTCTTCACACCATCGAAGGCGGTTCTTAGCATTCAACGGTGAAATGAGCTGTTACTACGCGTGCCCAAGCTTTCAAACCCAGTCCTCGTATCTCCCGTTGCACAGACATGGTGCTAGCTGCAGGATTGGGTAGTGGTATCGCAAGATATCATAAACATGTTTCGTACCCCTTTCTTCAATTCTTGGTGATGCCTGTCTGTCATAACTCGTGCCGAACAGGGCCGTGGTTTTGTTGTGGTTTTATCTTCCCATTTCCACTTCACAAATCTGGACTTACTATTCTCGATGTGTCATATCATCAATGGACGTTCGTGGTCAATCTCGTCCAGGCCTTCATACTAACAACTGTTCTAAATAAATCAACTGATGATGAATTGGACCAATGACGAAGTTTTTCCAACCAGAAATGCGCCGTCGCCTAGAGCCTCTTCTTCCTTTTATTTTTCCTTGAATTATGAGTTGTTAGAGGTGGTATTTCTCGCTACGCATAATGCGGTCAAATTATGCTAGATTCTTTTCTTTGACGGTATTTGTTGCTTCTAATAATTTACTCACGCGCTGCATAACCACGTTGTTCGTTACGTGATGCAACCGAGATATTATAAGCATAACACCAGAGCTCAAAGGCATTTAACCGTTCAGTTATCACGGCCGTGGGTGGCCTAGCCTCCGCACCGTACTACAACGCGGAGAAGACATAATACTTAATGACTCGGGTTCTATGATGAAGATTTCAAGTTCCAGTTACAAAATACTCTCTTCATCAGATAGAAATGCTGGTCGTGCTTTCTCAATTCGGATTATTATTTCTTGATATTGGTTGCATCTCTTGTTTAGTGAACAGCATAAATAATAGGTCCTCTCTGCTCTTAGCAGTTGTTTCCCATTGTCGCAAGTAGGATTTTATTTGTACCAACTGTTACTAATAAGAGTAATAACCAACTTTTTTTTTCAGTGTGTTAGGATGCATTCCATATCTTTCACTGACACTTAATACTCGATCAACTATGCTTTGCAGTCCTTTTACACTATCAGTGAGTAGTACTGCGCCTTCAGCATTTCTGAAGTTGTTAATAATTACCCCATTTATATCAATGCCATCCTCTACACCTTCCTGAGCTTCTCTGAACAACTTCTTTGAGTAGATATTAAACAATAACGGAGGCAAGATGCATCCTTGGGGAACCCCTTTATAAATGTAAAATTCTTCTGATGATTGGTTCTCTATTAGTACTTTAGCTTTTTGATTCCAAAAACAGATTAGCAATAATTCTTACATCTTTGTCATCCATGCCAGACACTTTTAGAATTTATATTATTTATCTTTTTAATTATTTATTACTGCCTTTTTTTATAGTGGCGAAGTTAGGGCTCGAGGCCCTCTCTTACACTTAAACACATATCAATCAAAATATTAAATAAAATACTGAGATACTTAAAATAGTTAAAACTACATAAATTAATAGAATTGAAAATAAATGTAAAAAAATTACTAACTAAATTAATATTAAAAATCATTAATATCAAATAGTATTAAAATGACTAATCCTCAGGCACGCACACATTCATACTTCAACCATTCAGTCAGCTGTCCTCAGCAGGTAATCTCGGCAGGTGACCTTAAATCTTGGTAAAGAGCTAGTTTCTCTGACCTGAGCTGGCAGGGAATTCCATAATCTGGCGTCGGTCACCACAAATGATCTAATAATTTTATTTGTGCGGTGCACTGGAATAGAAAGAAAGGATCTGGAACGTGTATTTAATTTATGAAATGATGATAAAAGGTGAGTTTATAAGAAATATACAGTGGCTGACTTTCAGCTAACAATCAAAACACTATCGTTAAAATGTGTAGCTGCCGACGCTTCAGCCATGAGAGAGCCTGATATGAGCATTGTCCCCGATATTGTAAATAAATCGCAGGTAGGAATTCAGTGCTCGTTGAAGTTTAAGTGTTCCTTCTCTCGTCATGTCAATTAAAACAACGGCACAATAATCAAGAATAGGGAGAATGAGTGTCTAGTTTGGCCTGTAGCTCAAATGGAAATACATCCCTCTGCCGTTTAAGAGGGTGAAACACTTCAAAAATCTTTTAACGCATTTCTTTCGTGTGATCAGGCCAACCAAGTGTTTCATTCATAATTACGCCGAGATTTGTAACCATTTTACTGTAGGGAATAATGTTACCATTCAGTAGGATAGGCGGGATCGCAACATTGTTTGAGCAGCTCAGTAATTTTCGTGATCCAATTATGATTGCCTGAGATTTTGTGGAGTTATAAGAGAATTCCATTGTTCTAGGAGCTTCCCATGTCGAAATCTTTCTCAAAGTCTACAAAACTGTACTTAAGAGGTTAATTATCGTACTGTTATCGAAAAAACGTCGATCGCATGTGACTTGTCTTAGTCGTGTTGTATCGGTACACTGTTGTAAGCGTATGTTGCGCAGAAATGAAGATAAGCTAAGTGACAAGGAGGACCCAGCGATAGATAATGGAAAGTGACCATAAAACAGGTGAACCTTATGTCATACGTCACACTCCTTATCGTGTTGGCCATTACGATAGTTTACTGTGGTAATAGCTGTCTATTTGACTTACCTGAAAAGTAGCAAAATATGAGACCCAGCAGCGTCTTTCTGCTCTCCTGTAAAATTAGTGAAATACCACATAATTAGGGTTGCCAGATGTTTGAAATTCCAATAAGAGACAGAAGATGTCCACACTACATAACGACATTTGTTCAAGAAAACAGTCCGATATAATTTACTGTACTATAAGTACATTGTAGGCACAAACTTGATTACAGTATTTTGCTGTTCCATTTTCTGCAAAAAAGTTTAAACCCTTATTTTTTTCACTTTTTAGTTATGCTGAATCTCCCTTAATCGCACGTTATAACAACACTAGTATGAACTCTCTGCCTCTCACCCCACCACAGCGCAGCCCCGCGCTTGGGCTCGGCACCGGCGGTTCGCTCCCCGACTAAGGTACGCGTTCCGAACATAGTGCAGAATCACTAGGTGAAAAATAATGAACTGAAATGCAGGATCGCTAAATGCTACTGTAAATAGATCATTTTAACCATGGCAGAAGTGAGTGGGAAAACCAAACAACTGGCTGCGTGGTTTGGATCACGTAGATAACAGTTCGCATTCGGGAGATAGTGGGTTCGAACCTCACTGTCGGCAGCCCTGAAGATGGTTTTCCGTGGTTTCCCACTTCACACCAGGCAGATGCTGGGGCTGCACCTTAATTAAGGCCATGGTCGTTTCCTTCCCACTCCTAGCCCTTTCCTATTCCATCGTCGCCATAAAAACTATCTGTGTCAGTGCGACGTAAAGCAAGAAAAAGGCCTCCCGTATGCTGTTCAAATTGGACAGTACATCTGACCTTCAAATACGGATAATCCCGTATAATACGGGACACCTCGCAAGCCCAGTTGCGATAGTTTACCTATGACGTCCACAAACATGTCTCCGACATTTGAATAATAATGTTATTTGCTTTACGTCCCACCAAATACTTTTACGGTCTTCGGAGACACGCTGCGGTGTCGGAATTTAGTCCCGCAGGAGTTCCTTTACGTGCCAGCAAATCTACCGAAACGAGGCTGACGTATTTGAGCACTTTCAAATATCATCGGACTGAGCCAGGATCGAACCTGCCAAGTTGGGGTCCGAAGACCAGCGCCTCAACCGTCCGAGCCAATCAGCCCGGTTCCAATATTTGATTTGGGAAATTTGAGATGGGAATAATGGTAGCAGTATAATACGTTTTTTATCAAGTGGCGACGATGGGATAGGAAAGGGCTAGGAGTGTGAAGGAAGCGGCCGTGGTCTTCATTAAGACACAGCCTGGTGTGAAAGTGGGAAACCACGGAAACCCATCTTCAGGGCTTCCGACAGTGGGGTTCGAATCCACTATCTCCCGAATGCAAGCTCACAGCTGCACGTCCCTAACCGCACGGCCAACTCGGCCGGTGAATAAGGTTCCCTCAACGCCTCAGCGTAAATTAAATTACAGCGAACTTCAGCCGCCACTGCCTCCTTGCTATTTACCTTTTAGCCTGTGATGTAGAAAGTCTAGGAAATTGATGTTCTCAACTACTTGCGCTTTTCTATTCATGAGTCAGATAGTCAATAAACACCGAAGACACTCGGTAACAGAATTTTATTTGCTGTGCTTATACTGAAATCGTGTTTATTTATTTATTTATTTATTTATTTATTTATTTATTTATTTTTTAGTTCAGCAGTGGCGAAGTTGGGACTTGTGATCCTCTCTTCCACTTGACCACATAAAACACAGGATAATTCACATTTAGAAGAAATTAAATGAAATGAAATGGCGTACGGCTTTTAGTGTCGGGAGTGTTCGAGGACATGTTCGGTTCGCCAGGTGCAGGTCTTTTGATTTGACTCCCTTAGGCGATCTGCGCGTCGTGATGAGGATGAAATGATGATGAAGACGACACATACACCCAGCCCCCGTGCCAGCGAAATTAACCAATGATGGTTAAAATTCCCGACCCTGCTGGTAATCGAACCCGGGACCCCTGTGACCAAAGGCCAGCGTGCTAACCGTTTAGCCACGTACTATTATATTATAAAATGAAAGGTAACTAAGCTAAATAACAGATTTATAGAACATATAATGGAATATAATAATAATTTCGTGTGGCTATTTCTAGCCGAGTGCAGCCCTTGTAAGGCAGACCCTCTGACGAGGGTGGGCTGCATCTGCCATGTGTAGGTAACTACGTGCTATTGTGATGGAGGATAGTGTGAGTTGCAGGGATGTTGGGGACAGCACAAACATCCAGCCCCCGGGCCTTTGGAATTAACCAATAAAGGTTAAAATCCCCGACCCGGCCGGGAATGGAACCCGGGACTATAATGAAGTAAGAAAGCAAATCTCAACAAACATTAGAATAGAAATCCGGAGCATCAAATTAAAAAGAAAGAGAAAAAATAATAATGGAAAAGAAATAAATTATTAAACAGAAAAGTATAAGCCAATGCGTAAACAGAGCACAATACATAATAAAGTTGTTTGTGTTTGTTGTTTAAAGGGGCCTAACATCGAGGTCATCGGCCCACATAATAAAGTAACGGAAAACATAAATGTGGCAATAAACGGTGATCTAAAGGCTAATTATTATGTACATTTACACTATAACATTAATATTAACCTAATATTCTAACGAACTACAGTGGGCTTGACCTCTACAGAATGCCAGTGTTGCTAGCCAACCTACCACAATCACACGATCTATCATACGTCCCCCATCACACAAAACAATCAGCAGTATTCAATCTGCATGTAGTACTGAATTTTGATATTGTCTTAGAGTTCCTGACAGCAGCTGGAAGTGAATTCCAGAGTCGTGACCAGCCACAACGAAGGGCCTATTATACATTGAAGAGTGGTTGACGGCAAATTGCGATGGAAGTGCAATTTGCCGTCAACTTGCAATAATTATGGAATAAGGACAATGAATGGCATTTTGGAAATTCTTGAAAATGCAAACTTAAGACCTTACAAAATGACTAGGCGAACATTTTGATCTTTGCTTCCACCCCTCTCTGGAAATTTTAAAACACCATTTCTCTCTCAGAACAGCATCTGCAGGAAACATAGTTATTTAACACATCCTACCTACTTGCCAATGTCTGATACACAACTTCGGACGCATCAATTCGCCATATTAACTGGCCTTCATTAATATAAGAGTAGTAAATTAGTTATGCTTCCTACTTCGCCAATGAAAACTCCCACAAATTACATCTCAGTTAAGAGACATTTAGCGGCGAGATTGTGAATTCAATGCGTCCACTATTTATACCCAGAACGTAAGCTCATTTCGAGGCCTTGTGTATCACGTAGGCAATGGTTCATTGTCCGGCTCCATAGCTGAATGGTTATCGTGCTGGCCTTTGTTCACAGGGGTCCCGGGTTCGATTCCCGACAGGGTCGGGAATTTTAACTTTATTTGGTTATTTTCTCTGGCGCGGGGGCTGGGTGTGTGTGTCGTCTTCATCATCATTTCATCCTCATCACGACGCGCAGGTCGTCTACAGGAGTCAAATCAAAAGACCTGCATCTGGCGAGCCGAACTTACCCTCGGACACTTCCGGCACTAAAAGCGATACGCAATTTCATTTCAATGGTTCATTTTGAATGCCAGACACCCACCAACCCGCGCAAAGAAGTATATCATCGGTGTTAAGAGAAAAACCTCGTATCTCCCAATACTCTTCCTATCCATTATTTTCCTTAAGATTGGTCATACCTCTTTGGATATGTAGTCCATCAGCACAACGTTCGTTGTGCTAATTTTCTTATGGTTATCCGTAAAGGAAATTGAACCTTACCCTACCGCGTTGTAGGAATGTTATGTTTTCATGACGTATTTACGCACTTCTACAGTATAATGTATTGTACTGATGGACTGTATATCCATATGTGGCTGGGAGGCGTGACCAGTCTTAAGGAGAATAATGGAGATGAACAGCAATGGGAAATACGAGATATTGTTGTAACTTGTATAACCAATGATCGTACATCATCCTCTACAGATTATTTCCTACGGTACTATCAGTGCCATTGGGTGAAATTTAATGGTATATCACGTCACTTCAGAGTTAAATACAGTGAGAGGCTCTCTGACAAACAACGCTGACGTGTTAGACCAGAGGTGCTCACGCTGGGCATTCCGTCCCGCGGGCGCCCGGCACTGTAAGTGGGCAGACTGGCAAGCCATGAGCGCAGCGTATGCTATTCAACCACAGTGACCTGGCTACGTCACAGGCCGTCAAGATTGGGTGGACTTCTCCCAGTCACTCTCGATCACTGCGGCGGCACCCGAGTTTCAAATGGAGGCAGAAAAAAATGAAAGAAAGAGGGCAAAATCCACGTCATTTTCAGCCTATATTGCAAAAATTAAGTTATTTATCTTAACTGCAGTTTATGCTTTTTGACTGGATAGAATAAAGAGTTAGGTCTAAAACCTCAAATATTTTTATAATGTACGTAAGGAATTACAATGTTCACTATCACAATTTAAGAGGTAGGTTAAAAACAGTTTCTAATATAATACGGAGTTAAGGTGGATAAGCTGTGGCTATATGGTTGTTTTGGGTTTAAATTATCTGATAAACTCGCCAGCAATGCAATCATGCTTACCGGGAATTAAATCAGTGACGTTATTTATATGAAGGCATACTGTATATCTATTTGGTATGTACATTTACGTAGTTGTTGTTGTACTTTAATCTTGAATAGTAAATATCTATGTCCTCAGTCGTAATGAAACTCCCTCTCCCAATTTAGAGGCTAGCTATTATCACCGGACGCCTGTTAAATTTAAAATACTGTTTTTAGAAATTCAGTGAACAGGAAAGGCCACACAACTCTACAACATTGTGCAAAATCATTGGTGCATTATATAATTATATTACTTTTTGCTTAATGAATAACATGACTTTTACTCTTTTTAAAATGAATATACTGTCATTCCCATCCAAGGAATTGTAACTTGTAGCTTGTACTCATAAACCCTGTACTTTTGTAGATTGTAACACAAGAATTATAACGTGTCAGTTTTCTTTGAGTGAATAAATATTAAAAAATAAAACTGACTGTTTATATCGAGCGCAGTATAAATCAGACTGGAATATTTTGAAAGGGTCAGTTTTATTTTAAACAATGTATCCCAATCAGCACTTCGCTGAGTAGTAGAGGAGAGCTTCATTATCACAATCGAACGACAGTGGTTCCTCCCTTGCCTCCAAAGTGTGTTCGCTCTCTCGTTTCACCATGACGTATGCTTGCTACGTAAGCTGCCCGCACTTACGTCACGCCAGCCCGGCCGCACTGGGCTAGCCTCTGCGTTAGACCAATGATCTTTTTGTCACTAGCCAGGACGTGGGTAGACCAATAAGGGAAAGCTGCCGCACAAGAAAAGATCATAAAGAATGTGGACGAATGGCTGTCACAAAACATCCTCCATCCTAGCTCCTTCGATAGGTTCTCTGTTCAACACCCGTGACGAGTTAGACCAATGGATGGTGTTTCTTCACTGCCCAGGAAGTGTGCAGACCAATACAAATGTACTGTATCATAAGCATGGTTCCGGGATTGTGCAGTCAGCAATTGTTCGTTACATGCAGGGAGTAGAGAATACATTATTCCCTGGTTGCAAGTAAGAAAAACCGTGTGAATGCTTCAGATGGAGAATCTAAGAACTATCAACAAAAGATAGTGGAGTATGTATGAATACAGATAACAGACAGGTTGGCGGATGCAGAGTGTGTCGCGGCCCACAAGTGTTCTGACAGCTCTGCACGATGACCGGCCAACCGAGTAGGGGAGGAGTGGCTACGGATTTACCATGGCTTCACTCCTCTGTATTCGGGAGACGCAGGGGTGCTGTTCCCCACCGTCGGCTGTCCTGAAAATGGTTTTCAGTGGTTTTCCATTCTCCTGCACTAAGGGGAATGCCGGGGCAGTTCCTAGCATAGGCCTCGGCCGCCAACCCTTTCATCTTCTCAGTACATCCCATTCTCCGATAAAAAAGTTTCCTGGTCTCAGAGATGGCAGCACCGTCTAGGAGACCCGCCTCCCCACTTCAGGGGAGGAATGAAAACATTTAGTAATAGTGAAAGAAAATCATGCATGCGTTGGAGGTGGAACATCTTGCAACTAGCATGAGGGACCCCTCATTCAACCTGTACGTAATGAAATTGGCCCTGACCGATTACTTACTGATGTGGCAACAATCAATCATTCCACATTCCAGTCAATACGCTCCCTTACCGCGTTATGTCTGCAGGTAAGATATCTCGAACTCTCAGCCACCTTTTAAAGCAGCAGTGGTAGTCGTACAGACTTTTAATCAAACATTGTACGAATCCCACAAGATTACAGTGGAAAATGTAATGTAAACATTATAATGTTTAACTTTTAAAAAATTAAAAATGTGTATTCTTTTTTTAGCCGTTACTACGATGACTGGCGACGAACCGACTGGTGGTACGTCCCTACGAACAACCCGCGCGTGCGTCTGGGGACAGGACGCTTTCGTCTGGTGGGAAGACACGACGCTGAGCTGCTCTGTGATTTCCCGTACCCTCAGGATGTTATTTCGGTTAGTAACCAACGAACTGTTATTGTAGTGTAGTCACCTTATCATAAATGTTGCGGGATTTTTCGTATATATAGGATGCAAAATATTCAACACACCGACGAACAGTTCTTTCACCGTTTCCCTAAATTTTCTGTTTGGACATCATCGTAAGTATTATTCCTGTATAACCTGAAAATAAGATGGCATAAATATATCGTAGCTGTCGGGAAGCTACCGTTTCTAAAACCTTCTCAAAAAAATTATGGGAGGCATGAATTCGTTGAAGAGCGGACAATTTAGAGAGAAAAAAAGGACCATAAATTGGTAGGTTAGATATCTTTATTTATATCGCAGGAATTTATGCTGATTATAAAATCAATCAGTCACTACTGTGCCCTTTTTAAAGGCACCCAAATGCGGCGGTCTTCTTTCTTGATACGTGCGCCGGCTGCTCCTGAAAATAATGACATTTAAAAAAAATACCCACCGCCGCATGTAGACTCTTCTTCCTCAAGGGTGGTGCGTCCTTCGATTCCTCGGGTTGATGGGCCACACGTCGATCGGGGGTGAGGAAATGAAAGATGGGGTAAACTAAACTATTAAATAACGGTACCCAAAGACTGAATTAAAACTGAAATGAATAAAATGGTTTATTGAACAAAATTTGCAAAATGTAAATGAAAGTAAACTGGTGTAAAATGAAATAATGTGAAATGAAACTAAACTTAAAACAATTAAAAGATCTGCATTACAATAAATTCATTATCTGCCTTAATAAATTCTCAACTGCAGGTCGATTAAATTTTAGTGTTCTGAATTACATCGAACCACTGTCTCCATGGCGATGACGTGACCACATTTAAACACTGGTCAGAAATATAGTCTCATTTGAATGAATGATTTATAATACCTTGAAAATGTCATCTCACAATAAATTCAGTAATTAATTAATTGATTTATTAATCCGTCCAATTAACATTGACGTTAAGGTGTCTGTCAAACATTTAACTCATGTTTAAATTCATTTGGGAAGCACCCCACTCTAAAATAATAACAAAATACACTGACCATGTGTAATAATAACGAAAAGAGAGAAAAGGAAAACAACCATGAACATTGTACCTTTTCTGTTATAATCTTTGCCACATTTTTAAACTGCTTGTGGCTGAAAACAAGGAAATTTTTACTGAACTGAACACCTGAGTGCTACCACCACTCATTTAATTTGTTAAATCTCATTTACTTAGCTGTGGTAGTCTGGACTCTTAAAATTACTTAAATTAATTAATTAGGAATACACAATCGTGGGGCGGCAGCGTTGCATCTTCGAGCATGTTAAATAATAAAGTACGTTAGTACGACCAACAGACGAAAGGAGAAACGATCTGGTGCATTCCTTAACTGTCAAGTGTGCCTTAATTACAGTATATTCTTGTACTGTGTGTGCAGTTACGGCTGTTTAATGCGACACCACGGAGATAAAAAGGTATTTTCACCTAATGCATGAATTTTCACGAAACGTTTTGGGAATGTCACTTACTTAAAAGTAGAGATATCACGAACATTTCTTTCATATATAATTAATAGTTTTTCCAAAATATTTTTTGAAATTTTTAATTCAATTTTTTCATGAAATTTCATTAAAATGTTAATGTAAATTCATAATTAGGTAGATAATACTTCTCTTAAAAGCACTACGTATCCATTTTTCTGTACATAATTTATGTAAGGAGATATAACGTATTAAAGTTTCTGTAATTTTTACATTCTAAAATTTTGGATTTAAGAATCCCTACTACTTGAAAAAATTCTGCAATCAAAAATTGCATACGCAGGTTTCTTAATATAGCTGTCATACATATACCATACAAATTTTGTTACATTTGACAGAATATTACGGGAGTAAAATGGGATTAAATGTAAAATGTAAATGTAAAATTACAGTGATAAATTGTTTGAATTCAGCGGAATAACTTCGTGACAAGAAAAAAGAAACTCAATCCTTTCAATTTTAGACATAAAAAATTTTCACCTAAATGACCAAAATATCGACTTTTATCTCCGGAGTGTTGCCTTAATAAACGAACTGTGGATATTGCCTGTATGAGATAAGGACAATCCTGTGCCAGTCGAACAAGGGAACTTGTGCATATGCGCGGAGCATTATTTCTGTCTCCGTCATTCATCTCACGTCCCCTCCCTCCCCTTCTCTTCCCTGAAGCACGACAGCGACTTCTGCTCTGGCATAGCAAACACGGCGAGTTCGTCGATTTTAATCGCGCGCTCGGAAGTAACAAAGTAACCTTATTTTCTCCGCCAATCCGATTGTACCATCGTTCTTAACATAACACGAAGAGCATCTGTGATTTTCTTGTCGGTATAGTTATAATTAGAGCCGGATTTGTATGCAGTAATTGGTTAGAATGCAAACATACTGAAGCGAGTAACACCTTCACAACGATTATGCTATGAGTTTTGCATAAACATTAGGGGTACGACCCCCCATCAGAACCCCTAGAATGTATGTTATTCATGCTACAGTATGCAAGAGCGGATGGCCGACACCTTCTACCAACCAAAGTGGTTTGCAGTCTAACCTGTTACTGCATAAAAATCCTGGCATTAGTTATGATACACTCTATAAATGTACCAGCGGCTCGCGAGCGCCGTACTTTCTACTTACAATTGTCCCGCATGCAATAGTGATGCATGGGATGCCTAAGCACTTGTTTTCGACGGAGTGCTACGACGTGCTGTATTGTGGATGTTGTGAAACAAATAGCAGTCATTTTACTGCACACGTGTAAATACTTCAAAAGTACAGAAATGAAAATTTAATAACTTATTAATTTATTATACACGTGTAGACATCCCAAAGACAAAGTCATCTCCGTACAGGTCATGAAGGCCCCTGGAGGGTGGAAGGTAAAGGTTTCCACCATCCGTAACCTCGGCACATGGTGGGGTTGAGTGGTTAGCTCTACGTCCGGCCGCCTTTGCCCCAAGGAATTAACATGATACTCATTTTTGGAGTTGGCTAAGTGAACCTCAGTGCCATATGCACCTCCGGAAGTGGAAATCTTGTTTCATAAATTTTACGACTTCCTGACGGGGATTCGAATCCACGTCCTTCCGGGCGAACCGAGCACGCCTTTACCGCCTCGGCCAGGCAGCCCCTATAGACTATAAAAGAGTTGTTTGTATGAAACAAAAACTAATACTATTCAGCGAAATACGTGTGTAGAAGGCAGACGTCTGTTTGGAACTTCGGCTGCATTCTCACCAGATTCTCCACAGATTAAAATGATGTCTGTGTATTCGTCGTAGCTGAACACATTAGCCATTCCCGTTATGAAGACAGCAAATGTAGTGCTGCTCTACACTAGTACATACACCAGCTTAGTACTATGCAGTCGCAAACGAGGTTTACTAATGCAAGGGGTTGTATTAGACGGGTAGCGCTGAGGAACATGCTGCGAACGACCGTACGGTTGTTATCTCTTCATGTTCTGACATAACCTGCCTGCTGGCAGTAGTGCCCTTGTAAAAATGAGTTGTTAGACATCCCGTTCATCACTTGTACATGCGGTACATTTATAAGTAGAAAGTAAGGCGCTCGCGAGTCGCCTGGTATGTATGTGTGTACATACCAGGTGGCTCACGGACGCCGTACTTTCTACTTATAAATGTCCCGCATGCATAAGTGATGTGTGGGGTGTCTACCAACTGATTTTAACAGGGGAACTACTGCCAGCGGGCAGGTTACGTCAGAAAATGAAGAGATAAAAAACAGAGTCACACTCGCAGCATGATACTCAGCGCTGGCGGCCGAATGCACCCCTTGCATTAGTAAACATCGTTTTCGACCGCATAGTTCTAGACCGGTGTATGCTACAGCCGCACTATATTTGCTGTCTGCATATCGGCAGTAGCTAGTGTGATCAGCAGCGGTGAATACACAGACATTATTTTAATCTGGACAATCTGGTCGGAATGCAACAGAAGCTCCAAACAGACGTATGCCTTCTACATACGTATTTCACCGAACAGTATTAGTTTTGTTTCATACATGCAACTCTTCCATCGAGTGGAATGTCTACACGTGTATAAATAAATAAGTTATTAGATTTCATTTTCTACACCTTTGACGTGTCTACAAACAGTAACGGGTGCCGATGACCTTCGATGTTAGACCCCTTTAAACAACAAGCATCCTCATCATCATCAAACAGTAACGGCGATTAGGGGGTGCGGCGAGGAGGAACAGTCGCCCCCCCCTCCACTTTGTGGAGTACACATATTTTCATTCCACTTTAGCCAGCTGGAACTAGGAATTATTTTAAAAAGCTGTTTGTACAAACCTTGTTATCTTATCTGCTAATTCCTTCGTTCATTTTCTTTCATTATTAACATAATTATTGACGGAAATACGCACAAAATGCTGTTCGTCGCCGCTAACCAATTTGTATAGCACTACGGCAAGTAATGGAAACTTTGCCTGTGCTGTGAGGAAGGGTAATAGGGGTATATATTGTTTGCCGAGGTCGTGGCCACTGAGTTATAATTCACCCACTTGTCGCGCGCATTCATCAGTCTGGCAGTCTCTTTAGTGTCTATTAGTTTCTTAGTGAGTATTCAAATACTGAATTATTCTTAATTGCATAATCATGTCGTACTTCTCTGTAATTATACCGGGCGAGGTGGCGGTGGGGTTACGGGCGTGCAGCTCTGAGTTTGCACTCGGGAGATAGTAGTTTCGAATCCCACTGTCAGCAGCCCTGAAGATGGTTGTCCGTGGTTTCCCATTTTCACACCAGGCAAGTGCTGGAGCTGTACCTTATTTAAGGCCACGGTGGCTTCCTTTCCACGCGTAGCCCTTTTCTGTCTCATCGTCGCCATAAATCCTATCTATGTCGGTGCGACGTAAAGCCAATTGTAAAAAAAAACGACGTAGAATACTTTTTTACAGATAAGATACGAGACCTGCTGGGTTATGTTATTGCACTACGTAGAAGAAAAATTACCGCTAATGACCGCTTCGCCCCCTGGTGAGTGTTAAATAATCTGATAGCACAGATGACGTCGTTTCATATTACGAGTACGTTCTCACATTCTACGCGTCAAGTTCAAGCTAATTAGTCATGGTTGCTAACAAGATGTATGTTTCTTTTGGCGTCAATTTTGACAAGCGGTGATATTATCAAAGAAAGGAAGTGCAAGGTTTCATTAGCAAACGAACAAAACGTAATGATTATACCAACAATAATTCGTATTACCTCCACCAAATTATTAGTTCTCTGTCCTTTGTTATACAGCCAGTTAGTGGGTGACCCCATGACCGTCTGAGAATCTATGTAATTCCATAACTTTTGTCGTGTTTGGAAGACATCATTAGCAATGTCGTCTAGTTTTAGTTAAAATAATAACTTGTATTTTACAGTTAGCCAACACACAACAACGTTCTAAATTAGTATATATGAAGTTGAGTCTTGGACATTGTTAAAGACATATTAAAAGTTTTTTTTTTACAACTTGCTTTACGTCGCACCGAGACAGATAGGTCTTACGGCGACGATGGGACAGGAAAGGCCTAGGAGTGCAAAGGAAGCGGCCGTGGCCTTAATTAAGGTACCATCCCGGCATTTGCCTGGAGGAGAAGTGGGAAACCACGGAAAACCACACCCAGGATGGCTGAGGTGGGAATCGATCCCACCTTTACTCAGTTGACCTCCCGAGGATGAGTGGACCCCGTTCCAGCCCTCGTACCACTTTTCAAATTTCGTGGCAGACCGGGAATCGAACCCGGGCCTCCGAGGGTGGCAACTTATCACACTAATCACTACACCACAGAGGTGGACCATATTAATACTAGCATGTTAATACTAGATGGTTTCAATTCTTCCGGTAATTTAGAATTGTTCTGTCACACTTACAAGTTTGAAGTAATAATTAATATCACATATTCCAGAGATTTATGAAGCAGTGTAGGTAAAAATAAAAAAGTTGGCAGCACTTGAATAAAAATAATGCGGGAGGTTTAAAACATAAATATATTATAAAACAAAGAAACTTCAGCTAATGAAAAGGGAAATAGGTTTCAGACTGCGTTTTCTCTTTCCAGATATGTTTCGGAATCCGTTCCGGTGATTTCCACTGAATCCCTGCTTCAACTAACGTATCGGATGTTTACTTTTTAAACTGAGATCTGAAGATTTATTTTCAAAAGCATCCTTAATAATTGCACTATGAAAAATAATTTAGTCTCGCGGAGTGCAAATATTGTGAGCAGATGCCATGCAATAGCGTCCACAAGAAATAGGTCACAGGTTTCTTTTTCCTTACATTTGCCCTTATGTCGCACCTACACAGATAGGTCTTATCGACGATGCGATATGAAAAGGCTAGCGATTGAAGGAAAGGGGCCGTGGCCTTAATTAACGTACAGCACCAGCATTTGCTTGGTGCGAATATGGGACACCACCGAAAACCTCACGGCTCACAGATATCTCTACACCGTGTACAGTAAACTAAATTATAAATGGAGGAATAATAGTTTATACGTCTGATTATATTTATGAGGAATTAACATATTGGTGATCAAAGTATTTAGAGTAGCTGCTGTCTTTTCACTTTACATGCCATGTCCTGTAAGTTTATGTAATTATTGCACATTGTTACTTGGGCCACGAGCCGTCACGGTAAAGTAGTGGTCTTGGGGCGATGTTTGGGAACAAAGAGCAGACCTGGCTGTCCGGAGACTGAAACTCTGGTTCACGTCTTGAGACAGGGTGACCGTGGAATGCTCATTAGAATCGCACGTTACCATTCTGTAAGGTCAAAGATGCTGACGCCCTAAGGAATTACAGCAGGGCCTCTCAAACGCCCAAACTCTCACGCGTGCAGAGCGAGGTGCATAGGCTCTGTGCACTGTGCATCGGTACGCTTCGCCTCAACTCGGCTTGACTCGGATGGTGTAGTGTGCTGAGAGCGACGAAGCGTTTGGTGGTAGACGACGTGTTTATCAGTGAAATAGACAAGCGCACGACAACAACATAATAATGGAGCAACCTGTTTCGAAGAAAGCAAAGACATCCGAAAGTCCATTTCAATCGAACTGGGAACTTTCGTATTTTTTTTTTGTTTGTCGTGACGATAACGCCAAATGCATCTGTGGGACGATAATTACGTGCGTAAGAAAATCATCTATTGAAAGACACTACAACAGACTACATTCGGAAAATTATTGTGAAATCATAGGAGACGTCAGACAGAAAGAATTAAGGAAGTTGAAACAGCTTGAAGAAGAGCATTCTATATCCACAAATGTGTTTTGTTCCAGTACTGTAGCATTTTAATTTTGGTTACGGGTTCTGCATTTTTTTAAATTATGTTTACATTCCTCTCAAACATGTATGTGTATTTCTAATTCACTTTTTTAATTTTTTTAATAACACTGGTAACCTCGTCCCATACAACTGTGCGTCTCCGCTCACCACACGTAAACATTTCGCAGTGGGGGAGAAACAGCAGTGAAGGTGAGGAACGCGGAGACAGGCCGAACGGGGAGACAGGTGTAGGGAGAGAGGAGTGGGGGGTCTGCACTCTGGTCAACCAAGCGAAGTCGTCTTTTGCACCGTGCACAGTGCATGCACCACGCGCATGCACCCTGAGAGGCCCTGAATTACAGGCTGGACAGTAGATGAGGAAATGTCCCGCCCTGCTGTGAATGAATCAACTCAGTGTTTCGACATGATAGCGTACTCCCCTAATACAAAGCCAGGTGCAAATTTTGGATCTCACAAAAAGAGTTGAGTTTGGAAACGAACAGGAAAGAAAAGAAGAGTCTTTATGAACCCAGAGTATATAGTCAATTGAGGTCAATGGTCTTTTACTGAGAACTCGATGTGCCATACCAAAGTTTCTTGAGGATTTCAGTAAGAGATTCAGCTTACGTTTTTTTTTTTTTTTTTGCTATGGGCTTTACGTCGCACCGACACAGATAGGTCTTATGGCGACGATGGGACAGGAAAGGCCTAGGAGTTGGAAGGAAGCGGCCGTGGCCTTAATTAAGGTACAGCCCCAGCATTTGCCTGGTGTGAAAATGGGAAACCACGGAAAACCATTTTCAGGGCTGCCGATAGTGGGATTCGAACCTACTATCTCCCGGATGCAAGCTCACAGCCGCGCGCCTCTACGCGCACGGCCAACTCGCCCGGTGCTTATGTTTTTGTATTAGAGATGACGGTGCTGAAGAAATCCTGCCAAATCATAAACCATCTCAACACAAATAGTTGAGTACGATTTGCTATAGCAGCTGTTACATAAAACTTCTGTTAGTGATTATACTGAGTCCTACGCGAAGACAGTTTCGTAAAAAAATATATATATATTTCTCAGGCAAAAAGACAAAGTCACCTGCGTACAGGCCATGAGGCCCTTGGAGGAGTGGAAGGTAAAGGCTTCCACCATTGTTAACCTGGCACGTGATGGGGTAGAGTGGTTAGCTCTACGCCTGCCCGCTTTTGCCCCCAGGAATTAACCTGTACTCTTTTTTGGTGTAGGCTGATTGAACCTCAGGGCCATATGCACCTCCGGAAGTGGAAATCTCGTTTCTTAAATTTTACGACTTCCTGACGGGGATTCGAACCCACGTCCTTCCAGGAGTAACTCAATTTTCAAAACATCCTAGGGATATGAGCTACAAATATTAGGTAAATAGAAATATAAATAAAATATTCCTAAAAATTACAACCCTTTTCTTAATCAACGTTATCCGGTCGATTGGATTAGCAGTTTGTCTTTTTCTACCACTACGAGCCCTAATGCGAGTCAATGCAGAGTTTCACTTAAGCCCTTATAACTACATTCGCCTGAAGGTATTGAAGCAAGAAACACATTACAGAAATAATTATATAAATAAGTTAATTTAGCTAGGATTTGAATAAAAATAAAACGAGGAAAGAAACAAGTGATTTTAGGTTGTTATTTCGGAACTGCATTTAGCCCGGAAGGGATTTTCGAAATTCGTTTTTTTTTTTTTTTTTTTTTTTAGTTTGATAGAACTATTCGAGACCCACAATTTGGAACCTTTCCGGGCCCTTTATCCATTCAACTTTCGGCACAATTCAGGTAATTACTTAATTTTAGGTTTTGTGTAGTAAGGAGACCTTACATTACGCGCAGCGTTGAGTGATACCTTGTTTTACGGGGGTGAGGAGTAAGGAGAGAGCTCTCCCGGCTCCGGTAATACTGACAACCGAGTGGAAATGAAATGTGAATTGTATCGATAGTATGATCGATCGATAAGAATTTTCTAAACCTTTATTATCTTAGACAACAACTGTATCACACACACATTATATATCGATGCGAATCGTGTTACTAGTATGAATTGTATATTTTAGCTTTGCTGTGTAAACAACAACAGTAAAGTGTACGTCAGATGTCTGACGGTGATGCATAATCGCTTCATAGTTTGTGTGTCAAAGGTTGCCAATATGAATCTCGAAGATATCGCTATAAGTTGCGCGTACTGTATTTTGTCTGCTAGGAAATATTTTCAGTATTACAAATGACAATTTGAAGATTGGGTTTAAACAGTTATTAGGCTTAATTATAACGTGTAATACAGTTATAGACAAACTAACTTCATTATGAAAAATCACGTTTGTAATAATTCCGCCTCTATGGTGTAGTGGTTAGTGTGATTAGCTGCCACCCCCCGGAGGCGTGGGTTCGATTCGCGGCTCTGCCACGAAATGTGAAAAGTGGTACGAAGGTTGGAACTGGGTCCACTCAAACTCGAGAGGTCAAATGAGTAGAGGTGGGATCGATTCCCACCTCATCCATCCTGGAAGTGGTTTTTCGTGGTTTCCTACTTCACCTCCACGCAAATGACGAGATCGTACCTAAGTTAAAGCCGCCTGGACGAGGTACTGGTCATCCTCCACAGTTGTATCTCCGACGCAGAATCTGAAGCTCCAGGACACTGCCCTTGAGGAGGTAGAGGTGGTATCCCTCGTTGTTTCCGAGGGAAAGACTGGCCCTGGAGGGTAAACAGATGATGATGAAGAAGATGAAGAAGTTTGTAAATAACTGACCGACGCGGTAAAGGCGTGCTCGGTTCATGCGGAAGGACATGGGTCGATTCCCCGTCTGGAAGTCGTAAAATTTAAAAAACGAGATTTCCAGTCCAGTTTCGGAGGGGCACATGGTCCTGAGGTTCACTTATCCTACACCATAAATGAGTACCAGGTTAATTCCTGATGGCAAAGGCGGCCGGGCGTAGAGCTAACCACTCTACCCCACCAAGTGCCGAGGTTACGGATAGTGGAAGCCTTTACCTCCCACCCCTCCAGGGGCCTTCATGGTCTGTATGGAAATGACTTTGCTATGCAATAAATAAATTGATTACAAGAAATTCTTACTCCCTGCCCAGTCAGGAGATCCATAACTAGATTCCACTCCATTGCACTATTTAAAATTCCAGAAGGACTTACGGACAACGCTGTATTTATGGAATACACGAGAAGAGAAAAACTATATAAGACTCAGTTTACATAAGAGCTCACCTAACGGAAATCCCAGGGCTGCAACACCCGAGGATGTAACAATGTATATATTACATCATTGGCAGATAAGAATCTTAATGAAGTGTAGGCCGTAACAGAGGAAAATAACACAGGTGTCGACGATCATAGTACGACATATTTCGTTCAACCGAGATTTTATCGTTCAGACGTAGAAGATTTGTATACAAATATTTTAGGCGTATTAAGTTGTGGATTCTGTCATTTGCTATTTTTTGATCGATGCGATTTTTGACATAAATAAATTTTATGGCTGGGAGTAATCTGCCAACTCATGAGTGATGAAATGCAATGGACTATCATCCTCTGAATGGAGAGACATGCTAAAAATGATGGCAATGGTCACCCTAGTGCGCACACTACCTGGATGTTCTACGAGCATAGGCCAATTCAGGCACTGCAGTGAGTATGAGACCCTACCCCATATGCTCGGGACCTGCTCTCAGGGAGAGTTATTTCGCATTAAGCGTCATGACACCGTGAGATTTTTATTAGGGAGTAGTTGCAAAGAAAAAAGCCTTGAGGTCCATGAAGAAGTCCACTGTGTAGCTGAATGTGGCTGTAACCGTCGTACTGATATAACTGCCATCAATCTGGGACAAAACAAAGCAAAAATCATTGACCCTACGATAAGGTTTGAAGACTGATTTCCCAGCTAGATAAAGGAAAACGGGATATATGCGCCAACAATAGCCTACATCTAGAGAGCCTACAGCGTCAGAAACATACGAGTAAGAGGGTGCAAGAGGGACCATCCCAGAAATTTTGCAGAATGGCGGCAATCGTGCAGACTGGACTGTAATATTTAAGTGATTAGCGTGATTAGCTGCCACACTCGGAGGTCCGTGTTCGATTCCCGGTTCTGCCATGAAATTTGAAAAAGTGGTACGAGGACTAGAATGGGGCCCACTCAGCCTCGGGAGGTCAACTGAGGTGGGTTCGATTCCCACCTCAGCCATCCTCAAAGAGGTTTTCCGTGGTTTCCCACTTCTCCTCCAGGCAAATGTCGCGATGGTACCTAACTTAAGGCCACGGCAGCTTCCTTCCCTTTTCCTGGTCTATCCCTTCCGATCTTCCCATCCCTCCGCGAGGCCCCTGTTCAGCATAGCAGGTGAGGCCGCCTGGGCGAGGTACTGGTCCTCCTCCCCAGTTTCATCCCTGACCCAATGTCTCGCTCTCCAGGACTCTGCCCTTGAGGCGGTAGAGATGGGATCCCTCGCTGAGTCCGAGGGAAAACAGGGTAAACAGATTAAGAAAGAAAGATAAAAGAAATATTTTTACCACGATATAACATTCTGTGGCAGTAATGCGGAACCATTTGTATGGAAAACATAGTATTTAATTCCCTCTTGAGAGTATAAATATTTTTTATATTCTTCAGTAAATTTACATTTATTTTCGAAACCAACAATTCCATTCTTTTTTTCAAATAACTTGAGAGCTATTCTGTGTCCTTTGGCAAACATGCATTGGTATCAGAAGAAGTAAATAAATCAAATAATCTTATTAGTTTTTGGTGGAACTTAGTCCCGGAGGAGTTATTCTACGTGCCAGTAAATCTGTCGACACGGAGATGGAGTATTTAAGCAGCTTCAAATACTATCGGACTGAGTCCACCAACGCAGGCTCACGAGGGAATAACGTTAGTATTATAATTAGAGCGCGGAAGTTAGGCAAAACGCCTTTTTTTATCTAGATGGATATATCGAAGATAGAGATTAAACATGTTTTCGTACATTTGGGAGCAATAGTGCCAGTTATTAGTTTGCCCTCTTTTTTGCCTATTTTAGCTTCCGTTACCTATTTGAACCTTTAATGTCTTTTTGCCTTTTGTGATTTTTTATAAACATTTTCTTCTCTTATTTACGTAGGCCTACTAAAATTAATATCACTGGACATAAAAAATACAATTATAATGTACTGTATTAATAATCATCTTCTTTTTCCACCTTTGACACACCTGTGGAATCGTGGGTGCGAACTGTGTAACGCATTTGGATATGGCCCTGTTTTACTTCCGGATGCCCTTCCTAACGCAAACCCTATGTGGAGGGATGTAATCACTATTGCGTGTTTTCGTGGTGATTGCTGCTGGGACAACACAAATACCAAGTCCCTGAGCCAGAAGAATTAATCAGACGTGATTAAAATCCCCGACCACCGGGCGAGTTGGCCGTGCGGTTAGGAGCGCGCAGCTGTTACCTTGCATCCGGGAGATAGTGAGTTCGAACCCCACTGTCGGCAGCCCTAAATATGGTTTTCCGTGGTTTCCCATTTTCACACCAGGAAAATGCTGGGGCTGTACTTTAATTAAGGCCACGGCCACTTCCTTCCCATTCCTAGGCCTTTCCTATCCCATCGTCGCCATAAGACCTATATGTGTCGGTGCGACGTAAAACAAATAGCAAAAAAATTTCCCGACCCGGCCTGGGATCTTGAATTAGCCTTACGAAAAGTAGTCTAATTATGATGTCACAGATTGATATCGTCCCTTTATGAAGAAACGTTGTATAAGAAGCTAAATAACTTGTTTATCCCATGCACTATTTACAACTGAATGGTTACTTGTTGTTTATACGACGCTTTCAAGTTGAATAATTTATAGCAGAGTCATTAATAGCAGCGTGCTACTTTTTTTTTGCTTTCATCCCTCACCCTGAAGGGGTGAGGTGGGCCACCCGGAGGACAACACCCTCCTTCTGGGCGGCATAAAGCTACTTGCATCATTCACCGTAATCTTCCACTCTAGTCTGCGTGCCGTGGTGCAGTATGTTCGTCCTTTCAACAACTGGAGATCTTTAAAGGCTCAGATTGTTGCCCGTCCGTTCCCAAATAGCGGATGCGATCACAGCTTTGATAAGTGGCTTGCGAGCATCAAATATACTAGAAGTACTCCAAATCCTCAGCCTGTTCCCAGTTTCAATCGGGCCAGGAAGGGAATGAACAAAACCACCAACTAACGGCGAGGAGAGAAATTGTACTGGCTGGCGAAGCGTGTCGCACTCCTCAGGGGCATAGTTTAATGACTGAAAGATGAAATAAAATGACATTGGAGTGTGTTTCTGGAATTAAATATGACAGGAAAAACCGAAGTACTCGGAGAAAAACCGGCCATGCCTCCGCGGTGTTCAGCAAAAATAGCACAAATCTCACATCGAGAGATCGGGAGTTGAACCATGGAACCCAGTGATGAGAGGCCGGCGCGCTGTCGCCTGAGCCACGGATGATATTACAAGTGCTCCAGAAAAGAGCAATTAAAATTATGTACAACGTCAATTTTACAAAGCACCAAGCGTGTTGGTCGTGCGGTCAAGGAAGTGGTCTTGGCCTTAATTTAGGTACCATTC
The DNA here is from genome assembly GCF_040414725.1 of Anabrus simplex. Classification (NCBI taxonomy): domain Eukaryota; kingdom Metazoa; phylum Arthropoda; class Insecta; order Orthoptera; family Tettigoniidae; genus Anabrus; species Anabrus simplex. The sequence goes on from NC_090267.1 coordinate 462,672,946, forward strand.
CGGTATTTCCCTGGAGAAGAAGTGAGAAGTCAAGGAAAACAACTTCGAGAATGGGTGAGGTAGGAATCGAACACACTTTACTCATTTTACCTCCGAGGCTGAGTGGAACCCATTCCAGTGCTCATATCGTATTTAACATTTCGTGGAAGAGCCGGGAATCGAACCTGAGCCTCCGAAGGTGGGAGAAAATCACAGTAGCCCCCAACCACAGAGGCGAATATAATATAATTTGCGTAGAAATTGGCACAGTTGAATTGTGCAAACCTTCGACTTGAATTCACCCTTCGCTACCTGTTGCAACAAAGTAGACTCCCCATAGACCTCGAAGATTTTGATCATTTTATTTTTTTCCTGTTGCTATTTCCAGCCTGGTGTAAGGCAGACCCTCCGAGCAGGATGGGTGGCATCTGCTGTGTACAAGATACTGCGTGTAATTGTATAGTTCTCTCAATCTTCTCGTTAACGACCGGTGACTCAGACGTTAAGGTGTACCACCCCAGACAGTAACCAGATTTATGACTGTCTACAGTCGCCTGTGTTGTAACCAGTAACAGATGGCTCTTGACCAATAGCACGCTTGCTTTGTCAGTGACAGTCCACGTGGAGTACTTTAAAAGCGTACCGGTCCTGGAGCCGGCTCGCTTTTCAGGACTAAATTGTTGCACAGCTGCACGCAGTTATGTCCAGTCTCGTTGCTCATTCTCACAGGCTAAGTAGTTAAAACGGAGAGATGACAGTGCTGTGTCTCAGGTTAGTGAAATCCTGACATTCCGCAGCCAAGGAGTGTAAACACAACCGGCCAGTTTGGCTTCAAAGGCGTACCGGTCGTTAATGAGGAAATTGCAAGAACTATAATAGAGGAGTGTGAGTTGCAGTGGTGTTGGGTCAGTAAAAACACCCAGTCCCCGGGCCAAGGGGACTTACTATTTTAAGGTTAAAATCTTCGAGCCGGCCGGTAATCGAACCCGAGGCCCTCTGAACCAAAGAGAACTACGCTAACTATTCAGCGAAGGAGCCCCATAAAGAGTTTGATGGCGAGTCCTGACGCTATCTTGGTCCTTATCAGATGGTGCCTAGTATTCTTCATCTTTCTAAATCTCTCAAACCGGTATAGTTGGCCGTGCGTTTAGGGCAGCGCGGCTGTGAGCTTGCATGCGGGAGATAGTGGGTTCGAACCCTGTTGTCGGCAGCCCTAAACATGGTTTTCCGTGGTTTCCAACTTTCACACCAGGCTGTACATTAATTAAGGCCACGGTTGCTTCCTTCCCGCTCCTAGGCCTTTCCTATCCCATTGTCGCCATAAGACCTATCTGTGTCGGTGCGACCTAAACCAATTTATAAATAAAACCTCACCATAAATAATCAGGCATGTAAGTGCACTTAAGGTACTAGTATGTTAAAATGACAACGTATTTGAACAAGGCGCAAGTATAAACTAGGCGTTCTAGAGTTATGTCGGTGAGTTGCATAAATTTTAAGAGGTTCTGATAGTTCAGATAGCTAATAGGTATGCAAACCTCACGACAGAACTGTTGTGCAGGTAGTAGACATTTGCGCCTTAGTTCTAACCGAAAAATCCTCTCAGCAAACAACATCACGGGAACGTTTCAATCTGGAGTTTAATGACAGTGTATGGCTTACCTAACGAGGCGTGGAAGCTATGGAAACACATGACTATAATCGAGTGCTTCTAGACATAACAGCTGTTCCGTAAAACGTTTATCTTGTTCTGCTCTTTAGGAATTCAGACACAATTCTTTCTTTTTACTTTAGTACTTGTTTAAAAAAGTCCTCACCAAGGCTGTCGAGACTATTTCATAATGTTAGCTATTATCTTCCGCATTGCGTTGTAACATTCAACTAATACGTGTAATTACCATAAGTTAGAATCGTGTCCAAGAACGCTGGAAACACACAAGCAACCTGCCTCTTGAACACTGAGGGTAATTATGAATTAATGTCTAATAAGCGTTATCTTACCATAATAACGCTGATTATGTTGATAATTATTATTTGTAGGCCTAAGTGTTTGGTGAGCTTCTTATCGGTAAAAAAAAAATGAAATACGAGTATGTATGGCTTTTAATGCCGGGAGTGTCCGAGGAATGGTTCGGCTCGCCAGGTGCAGGTATTTCGATTTAACTCCCGTAGGCGACCTGCGGGTCGTGATGAGGATGACATGATGATGAAGACCACACATACACCCAGCCCCCTTGCTAGTGAAATTAACCAATGATGGTTAACATTCCCAACCCTGCCGGAAATTGAACCCGGGACCTCTGTGAAAAGGACCAGCACGGAAACCATTTAGCCATGGAGCCGGACTTCTTATAGGCGTATAATTGTTATGCAAAAATGATGATACAGACAGTTTTTCCCAATTTTTAGGTTATGTACCTAAAAGCACATCGGAATGTGCCTATATTTTACCCAAAGAACCTTCAAAATTAGGTTCACTCTAGATATCAACACTGAAAGTATTTTCTTACATAAAAATTATAATGTGTCCGCCTCTGTGGTGTAGTGGTTAGCATGACTAGCTGCTACTCCCGGAGGCCCGGGTTCGATTCCCGGCTCTGTCATGAAATTTGAAAAGTGGTACGAGAAACGGGGTCCACTCAGCCTCGGGAGGTCAACTGAATATACTTACCTCAGCAATATACTTACTTGAATATAATGTACTTAATTGCTGGAACCCGCCTGTCGCCATTTCTTTATAGATGCAGTATTTTTGTATCCGTCTCTTGGCACAGGCCAGAGCAAAGTGTAGCTTCCACCGAAGTCCCAGTCTCATTCATGGCTGTGACAATATGGAAGCTGCTGGGGTATGGGTGGAGTTGAGTAATGACATTTGGAGCACAACTAGTGTCTGAGTGTTATGAAAGGTGTTGCTCATAGGATCAGTCGTGCTTCAGTGGCACCTTCTGGTCCAGTGAGGAAAGCAATGACAAACTACTGCACCCGCCCCCTACCCTAATGTGGCACCGGCATGAGATCTACAGGGTCGCACACGGGTCTAAGAAATTATAAATAAATAGGCGCTGAACTAAAGTAATCCTTATAGACATACTGGGCAGGAAATACGGGTCATACCTTACTACAATGAGAACACATTCGGATTAAATTTTAGCTAACAAGACCGGTTTATTTAACCTTGATGGTGATGAGAATGACGCATTGAGATACACTGATGAACTACATTAATATTTATAAGTGTTGTGAATTATTCTATGGACGTTTGTCCATTGTGCGTGATAGAAATGAGTTAATTTATCGCGAAGCGATGTATCATGACATGACGCGAACGGAAAATTTTACCATAACACTGAGGCTATATCATATCACTAACACATAAAACTAACATACAAACAACAACATGTCTGAGCGATCCCTACTCTAATGTAAACCTGGATTTCCCAATGAAATGACGTAGAAGAAAAAATACACAAAGACGAAACGATACCTGGATTCGAACCAACCCTCGCTAGTATAGACATTGCCGGACCGATGAACAGAACCATCGCCGACCTTATTTACAATCAAAGCATGACACATAGAAATAAAAATCATACATGATATGCAGCAAATACATGAGGCACTTCAATCTTCTTTTTGGCACTGTAGGCTTCCAATGCCTACGTTGAGCATTGAACTGACAACCCCTTGCGCTGAAGACATTGTCCTGTAATCCCTATCTATATTATATTCAAACAATTAACAATGATTCACTGACAAACATTAGCATTATCGGCCGGGTCACTTGTTAATAAATACACCACTCTGGCGCGTTGAAGTACACTTCACACTGAAGTACATCCACAAAATAATCTAAGGGCTCATAACTCGCGCAAATCACCTTGAATTCAACACATATTTTCTCAACAGTATCACGTCACTTTTACAACGGGACACCGGTATTACAATGCTAATATTTGCGTGACCACTATTATTATTATTATTATTATTATTATTATTATTATTATTATTATTATTATTATTATTATTATCATCACAGTCTAATACACACAGTCGCGAAGCTCCTTAGTGATGAAATGGCATCCTGTTGACAAGCGGAACGACACCAGCGCTCTAGCGGCCAGCAAGCCGGTACTGTTCTCTACCCAACAGCTGATTGTACCTCCCCGTAAATTATAAGTATTGCAGCCACCTGAACAACTATTTTAATAGTAAATTTCACAAAACACGCTCATAGACTAGACTATTTATTGCTACAGCATGGAAGGCCTTGTTAAGGTTAGCCATTTTCAAAGACCTTTTATTAAACTGAATTTGCTTAAGATCTCAGCAACCTAAATGACTGAATTTTAGGTACTTCGTGTTTTTTCTATGGCACTGAAAACTTTCATTACGAAATTTGATGATGTAATATAATCTAAGTTTCACAAATAATTACAATAGCAACAGCTTACTTTCTTCACAACATTCCTGTGGAAAATTAGGTATTTCCACTAGGGAGTTAATGAACAGTGTACCACACAGAAGCTTGTGAGCATTCTCCTCAAACATACAGGAAAGCCTATGTTCACACTTTCCTAAAAACGAATATAACACATCGTTACACATAGTCAGGCCACCAAAAGCACTATTATGTTCATAATTTTTGAAATGACAATAAATCTTAACACTATCATCTAGAGAATCTGTCTTATCTTCTAGAAAGTGTCTGCATGTATTACAATCGTGAACAGAGAGAAACTGTTTTAACAAGTAACCGAACACATATTTCATGCTACTGTATTTAACTCACCAAAATCTTTTGACAGTTCGACATTCGGAACATCAATAACTGACTGAACATTAACACTATTTAATAATGTTGACAATTTAAGTTTATGAGCACTTTTTATGTCCAACATAAATTGGTCCCAACTGAATACCTCACAGTTGCTACTCTCTTTTGAAGTGTTATTAAATAGTTGACTGAATGTAGCACTGTTGAATGCAGGAATGAGCTGCTTTGGAGATGGTTTGGAGCAAAACCCTCCTTTCTGCCTTATTATAGAGAAGAAATGTTCCAGGCGATCCTGGTTAATTTTTCGCATTAATAGGTATCTATTATCATTATCCAGCAATTCATTTTTCAACGCCCCTAATGCAACAATATTCATTCTCAACCCCTTTATACACTTTATCCTATTTGTTACATCTTTATGGTACGCATCCACAAATCTCCAAGATTCTACAAATTCTCTAAGACCAAGAAGCACTTAAAAATGCTCAGAATGACATGTGATGGCATTTCTCAACTTAACTGGACCTTTAAGACTATAACAACTAAACATATCAAATAAATCATTCAACTTCTGGCAAAACTCTGCAGTAGGCAAGGCTGCTGGACACATACTGCCACCTGCCACAAGTGTTTCAATAGCTGTCGCCACAGAGTGGCTTAACACACGACAAGCAGTACTAACTTTCATTTTTGAAAAAGGTGGCAGCTCTACAGATTTTTTTGTAAGCTTTGGTGCAAGTTTATATTTTCTTTTAGTGTCACTTTCATACAAGTCATTGACATATTGCCAAGATGCAGTTCCTACTTCACCACTTTCTAAGCTGTACACTACATTATATTTGAATAAATTGTTCCTAACACATTTTATTAAATGAGGTGTGTCATAAAAGAAATAAATATTGTTAACACCAAATGTTATGTATGGCTTTGATTCAGTAATGCCCAAATACTTTCTCCACTCCATAAAATTAGGGCCTTGATCACATACACAAGTCTTAACAGTCAATCCTATTTCTTTCAGTTTATCTACAACAGTAAAAAACAAGTTTTTCAAATGCTTGGCACTTATTCCGTCCTGAGTAAGACAATATAATAACGGCTGCTTGAACTTGCTAAAAACCCCATTTATCATCATAACAAATGCACTATTTGCAACTTTTGGTGTACGTTCATCACCTAAATCTTCAAACCCTATACTACTGTCACTAGAAGGATCTTATGCCATGTTGCACATTAATGACATTTCATCCATTGAAATATTCACTAATCTTTCATGTTCTGGAAAAGATTTTCCTTTTTCTTTCAGTAGTCCAAAAATACCCTCATTTAATCCACATTTAAGCCGAACACCCTCCATGTACTTCTGCAGTGTTCGTACTGAGGGCAGATCAAAGTACTGACACAGAAATCGGTAGCCTTGCGGACTACAGTATAACAAGTTTAGAGCGAATAACTTAATTTCCTGATTCCATCTAACTCCACACTTATTTTTTAGGGGTTTCCTAATTTTGTGTATAAATACATTTAGTGCCTCTTTCGTCAGGTTTTTATAACCTATACATTTCAGTTTTTCTCTGTCCGAGAGAACACTTTTCCTAGCTACTTTATGCTTTCTACCTTGACATTTGCATGTTCATGTACACCTATTTAGCTCCCTACACCTCCGCCGCAAACGAACCACTTCAGCTGACTTATATTTGCACTTCTTCTTCAGGCTATCAATAATTTCATTCAATTTGTGTATTTCTTCAGCCGCTGACATCTCCACTGGATTACTCGATACATATGGTGCGATGTCTGAAGCAGTCTCTGTCCTAACAGCAGCTCCTGTTGTCTCAACACCTCGTGACTGCCTACAAGATAATTTCTTCTTCTTTGACATGGATCCATCATCTCTAATCAATAACGTTCGCTTTAAGGAAATCCGTGGATGTTTATTTGGAATGTCAAATACAGTTGGAACTGCATTCCACACTAATTTCTTCTTCTCGACTGACATAAACTGGCTGTCTTCAAAATGATTCGAGCACAACTTTGTTATTGTACGAATAATTCACATCTTTCTTCATTAAATAATCCCTCCTACTATTTACTAGCCATTTACTACACCTGAAAATTAAAATTTCGCTACGTGTTAGAGGAAAAGATTGGGTAAAAACGTTATTTAATTTCATAATTGGGTGGGTTTCCCCCACTGAGTTACACTTCTGGATAACTGACAAACCAAAAACCTACTTATTTGAACTTCTATTTATACATCTTCACAATATTGGTCTATTATACGAAAATGTAAACTGCAGCCAATAAGCATTTCCTTACCTTTCAGCATCTTTAGGAAACCTAAAAAATGATAGCTCTGGTATCTTCTTCTTGTTATGGGAGCAGTTAACTGCACTACACACATCTCCTTTCGTGAACACCATCTTAATTTAACAGAAAATGAATCACTTGTAATGGAACTACCCCACACTAAACTTGCAAATTATACACAACTTACACATCTCAGTAGACCAGAAGCTTGCTTGCCACGTGGAGCGCTGGAGTCGCATGGATGAGAAAAATGGGCCAATCTTCGCGACTGTGTATATTAGACTGTGATTATTATTATTATTATTATTATTATTATTATTATTATTATTATTATTATTATCATCATCTTTAGACTGTCATTCCACATGACTTACCTGGTGCTTAGATCATACCTGTCTTTCGTGCGGGATCTACTTCGCAATTACAATATAAGTACGTACTCACACGGCAATTAGCACCTAATTAATAACTTCTAATTAATTGATGGTTAGCACCTGGTTACTTTAGCGTCACACGGCCAAAGCAGGCCAAAGGGTTCTGGAGAGCCTGCACCACTACGCGAGGGGAAGTCCCCTGGGGACCACCGACTCAAGATGAAACGCAAGTTCTGGCTAGGAACTCTGAATGTAAACTCACTACTTAAGGTCGGAAAATTGAAAGAACTAACAAAGACAATGGAAGAAAGGGAAATAAGAGTTTTGGCTGTTCAAGAAACAAGATACAGAGATGAGGACTTACTCGATACTGGAAAATTTAGGATATTTAAAGGAAAACCAGCCATCATAGTGGACGTCACTAAATCTCTCCCACTATTCGGAACAGCATTCATTGTAGACAAGGGTTTAATAGACTCCGTTGTAGGTTTCGGGAGTTTCTCTGAACGCCTATCATATCTGCATTTAGGATGTGGAAACAAAATGTACACATTAATCAGTGACCACGCCCCGACCAATGAAGACAACCGCAAAAAAGCAGACAAAGTTGATAGTTTTTGGGAGGAATTGGAAGATCAGATCTCCCGGATTCCCGAAAGAGATGTGAAGGTATTAATGGGGGACTTCAATGCTCAGATAGGAAGAGAGAAAAAGTTCAGAAAAATAGTAGGGGAATATCCGGCACACAGGCGGACAAACAGGAATGGAGAGAGGCTTATTGAGTAGTGCCGAGCCTTTAATCTACAACTCATGTCAACTAAATTCAGACACTTGCCAAGAAAACAAAAAATGTGGAGATCTCCCAATCCGATTCTGGGTGAATTCCAAATTGACCATGTGGTGATCTCTAAACAAGCGCAAAAGGAAATCATGAACGTGAAAGTATTACGAGGTGCCCAAGTTGATTCTGATCATTATTTAACCAAAATAAAGATGAGACTTCTCCCAGTCAGGAAAAGACGAAAGGGGAAAAGAGTACCAAGATACGATGTGGGAAGATTAAAACTTAGTGAGGAAATAAAGCATCAATACCAAAAAGAGCTGGAAAACATTAATTCAGTAAACTGGGATCACATTCGAGACAATATTAAACATGCTGCAAGTAAAACCATTCTCTTGGCGAAACGAACGAAACGTGAAGGGTGGAATGAAACATGTGAAGATGCACTCTTGCGCAGAATGGAGGCATGGAAGAAATGGAGTTTCACCAGAAGGAACTGTGACTTGATTGCCTTCAGAGATCAAAGAAAATTGACAGCACAAACTTTCAGGCAAGCGAAAAGACAATATGAAACAGATCAGCCGAAGAAGACCTCAGAAGATTTCCAGAAAAATAACACCAGAAATTTCTATCAGACCTTTAAGTCACGGTTAAAAGGATATCAAACACCTGGTCTATGTTTTGAGGATGAAGAGGGTAAAATAGGAATGAACAATAAGGAAAACTGAAATTCTCTCCAGATATTTCAAAATATTTCTGAATTGCGACGGTCCACAAGAAAGACTGGCAATTAAACGACCGCAGGTAACAAGGCCAGATTCAAAGCCACCTGACGAACGTGAGGTATCCAAAATCATCCAGGAGCTAAAAAATAACAAGGCAGCAGATGAAGACGGTATTGTGGCAGAACTGCTCAAAATGGAAAATGCAGAATTAATCTCATCATTGACCCATTTATTTAAAATTATTTGGGAAACGTAAAGAATTCCAGAAGACTGGCTAACTGCTTTAATACATCCATTACACAAAAAAGGGAACAAGAAGGATGTCAATAATTATAGAGGAATTTCGCTGCTTTCGGTCCCATATAAAATGCTGTCTAAAGCCTTTCAAACCAGGGTTGAAGAAAGACTCGATGAAGAACTGGGCGAGTACCAAGCTGGATTCCGGAAAGGCAGATCATGCACTGAGCAGATTTTTAAGCTCAAGAACATCATAAAGTACAAGATGCTGGGACGAAACAAATATGTTGTAGTCTTTGTGGATTTTAAGAAGGCCTACGATTCGGTAGATAGAGAGACGTTATTCGGAATACTTGAAGAATTTGGTGTGGACAGTAAAACAAGGAATATCATCAAACAGACACTTACCAACATCAAGTCAAAGGTTAAGTTCATGGGTGAAATATCGGAGTCCTTTGAAGTCAAGACTGGTGTGAGACAAGGGGATGGACTCTCACCAATTCTCTTTAACTGTGTCTTGGAAAAGGTGATAAGGAAGCGGAAAGAAGGAATCCCAGACAAAGAGGCATTCCGTATTGGAAGAGGGGCAGGTGCTATACGGATAGACTGCCTGGCATATGCTGATGATATCGCAGTCTTTGCCAATAGCAAAGAAAAGAGTGGAACAACTCCATAGCATAGCAGAAATGACTGGACTGCAAATATCATACAGTAAGACTGAATTTATGACCAACATCAAAGAGGCTCCCCAAATGTTAAAGTTGAAAGAGGGGAAAGTCAAAAGTATCTTGGAGAAATAGTTCAAGAGAATGGATCAGAGAAGCTAGCTCTGATAGAACGAGCGAGAAAAATGGAAACAGCGTATCAGCTCACTAGAGACACCTACAACAAGAAAGCTTTGTCATATGGAGCCAAATTAAGACATCTGGACACAATCATCAGACCTGAATGCTTATACGCAGCAGAAACATTGGACATGATTGGAAAGGGAGTTCTAGAGAACATCAGAAAGAAAGAGAGGAAAATGCTCCGGAAGATCTTGGGTCCGAAAATGAAAGGTGGGGAGAGGAGACTTAGACCCAACAAAGAACTATACCAGAAGACAGAGGAAGTCGTCGTATTGATGAAAAAGCGAAGGCTTCAATTTTATGGACATCTACAGAGAATGGACACCAACCGGCTGACAAAAAGTATTTTCAGCTTCTTCAGCCTAAGGAAGACGGAACCAAAATGGTTTCGGGAAGTAAGGACCGACCTGGCCAGGATAGGAGTAGAAAAAGAGGACGTACTGGACAGAAACAAATTTAGACAGAAAGTGAAGGAGTTCAAGGGTTTCCAGGAGACTGGGGAAGAACCTGTGAAGAAGAAGAAGAAGAAGAAGAAGAAGAAGAAGAAGAGATCCTACACAGAAGAACAGAAGAAAGAAGTCAGTGCAAGGATGAAGAAGTACTGGCCGAATGTGAAGTCAGGACTGGTGAAAAATAACGTAAAGACTGTAAAACGTGGTCCATAGATGGCCAGAACGATAATAAAATAATAATAATAATAATAATAATAATAATAATAATAATAATAATAATAATAATGGCTTTACGTCCCACTAACTACTTTTAGGGTTTTCGAGACACTGAGGTGCCGGAATTTAGTCCTGCAGGAGTTATTTTGAATGCCAGTAAATCTACTGACAAGAGGCCGACGTATTTGAGAATCTTCAAATACTACCGGTCTGAGCCAGAATCGAACCTGCCAAGTTGGGGTCAGAAGGCCGGCCAGCGCCTCAACCGTCTGAGCCACTCAGGCCGGCGAGAAAGAAATCTCTTCTGTGTCATCAGCTCATAGGAAATACGCGTAGTGTACAAGCGAATGCGAGAAATGTAGTGTCCTAATTTAGGTTTCTGTACAATCGCCTGTGGCAACAGTATGGCGATAAGAAGTTTTATTTCGTCCTTATTTGTTCGACCGAGCTCGATAGCTGCAGTCGTTTAATTGCGGCCAGTATCCAGTAATCGGGAGATAGTGGGTTCGAGCCCCACTGTCGGCAGCCCTGAAGATGGTTTTCCGTGGTTTCCCCATTTTCACACCAGGCAAATGCTGGGGCTGTACCTTAATTAAGGCCACGGCCGCTTCCTTCCAACTCCTAGGCCTTTCCTGTCCCATCGTCGCCGTAAGACATATCTGTGTCGGTGCGACGTAAAGCAAATAGCTTATTTGTTCGGACCCGGTCTTGATCTCGAATCCTTCGTTTCATCTTACTAAACTGGGTTTTATGTGTGATTTTCTGCTGGTCATCTTTTGTCTGTTCAGGTATGTTCTGGCATATATCGCCATAAAAAGTAATTACAATATTTCGCTCAATTTTGTTCTCCGTAAAAACCCTCCCTTTACATTACGATGGAATTTTGGATCAAAGCGGGGCCTTCTTTGTACATTTTCAGTACAAACTGACCAAGAAATTGCACTGGTTGACTTGTAATGATTATTATCGTCACCACTGTCACTGTCATAATCGCTTCTTGACCTGGAATCGAACTCGTGCTGTCTCTTTTGCGACTGCTGAACATTCGCATCAGCTGTACATTCGAGCCTGAAGTACTTATTCCAGGCATGTTCCTGTCACTTAGGAATTCCCCTTCGGCAGAACTTACTTCAATAATATCACTATTCTCCCCGCTAAATTCCAACATTTCGTTTATCATGTTTCGTAAATCGTCTTCCTCTAACGGTGGGGGCCGGTAATTTCTTTTAGATATTTTAGCGGGAAAAGATATAAGAAAAAGGATCGAATAGAACCCTGGTATCTGCAGTTTGGACGGAAATCATGAAATGAGCCTGTATTCCTGATGCGTACGATAATAAATGTTGTGTAACTCGCGGTAAACATACACTCCAGTCGTGAAGGAAGAACTCGAGACTGGGGATAATAAATCAGGTCACAGTTATAAAATGTCATCAGAGAGGTCTGTTCATTATCATAATCTCTAGAAATCCCTTCTACAGCAATATTGTTACATCCAAGGGACGGTTAGGGGATGAGCTAGAGCTTCAGCGCGAAGCTATTAGGCCTTAGTTCGTTCTTGCTCGGACGTAAGCTGCGTTCTTTATGTTGCAACTCGTGGATGACACATTGGTATTGGGAGAACATAGTTGAAAAAATTCACATCAGAGGGCAGACTCATCCAGAATATGCTGCTGAAGAGGAAATAAACCTCTGCAGGCAGGCAACTGAGAAAAAAATGTAATTTGAATCGGCGGATATATCCGCGTTCCCCGCCAAGCAAGCGACTTGTAGCCGCGGATCTCGCCGTATCGCCCACCTAACGGGTTAACATAAAAGGGTAGAATATGAGTTTATATTTATATCTTTGTGATGGCAGTGAGCTAAAATAATATGAATAATATTAGAGAAAAGATTCAATGTAATAAGAAACAAAGGAGTCTTGGAATACAAGTATGAAAGCATACTGAGTATAGAAAGGTAGTATGTTGTGTAATCAGAAGAAATGGCATGGTCGAGGAGTGGCTAGTCACGCAGCAGGAAACTGCACCCCTAAGTGCGTAGTTTGTCCTCTAGAAAAGGCGAAAAGATGTTGAACGAAAAGGGGAGTTTTCGTTCTGATTGGCTGAAGTCAGTTTCCATAGGAAAGTGTACTATTCCAGAAATACGGGCGTGTCGAGGAGAGAGTATAAAACCAAGGGGTATACCCTGGACGGGTTTTTTTTGGATCATTTCTACCGGGAGTTGCGAGCGGAAGCTCTGTCAGTCAGGTCTTCGATTAATAATAATAATAATAATAATAATAATAATAATAATAATAATAATAATAATTATAAGGTCTAAGTTAGGACTTCGAAATTATACCACTGAGAGTCGACCACGCCAAGTCTTCGATATCATTGTCATTCGAGGTTGTGGAGGAGCTTGTAAATACTGTATATAAACTCATCTGTCTGCAATTAAAAGTGGTATAAGTGAAGCTGTGGACTTAAATTTTCTTCACTCGCAACGGATCTCCCAGGCCCTTAGAATTAAACTCCACCGAGCTCGATAGCTGCAGTCGCTTAAGTGCGGCCAGTTTCCAGTATTCGGGAGATAGTAGGTTCGAACCCCACTGTCGGCAGCCCTGAAAATGGTTTTCCGTGGTTTCCCATTTTCACACCAGGCAAATGCTGGGGCTGTACCTTAATTAAGGCCACGGCCGCTTCCTTCCCACTCCTAGCCCTTCCCTGTCCCATCGTCGCCATAAGACCTATCTGTGTCGGTGCGACGTAAAACAACTAACAAAAAAAAAGAATTAAACTCCCATACTGCTCGGGGAGCAATCTAACTTAACATCACTTCACGTCGTGAAAATGCCAGTGTCACGACAAAAGAATGGAATAATAATCCTTACAATCCACGACGCATAATTTCGCACAATACTTTAATAATGAACAACCTCTCATAACATGAACTTGTATTTTAAGAACTGGATTTTCACAAAAATGACTGACAAACTTTACTGTTATTTATTGTCAATCAGGCACAGTTTAAACGGACATAGAATAGCATTCCCCTTCGTGACAGATATTCACCGATCTGCATTACTCAATACGACAGCGCGCTTACACCCGATTGAAACTGAGTAACCACGGATATCTTGTACCACCTCCATCAATTCAAACAGAAAAAGTTTACGTCAGATAAAAACAACTTAACTTGACATCACAAAATACAGACAATAAATTCACGGAAATGACGATCTACTTTGGACGTGATATCACCTCGTAACCCTCATTATTGACTATTTAAAACACGTTACACGGCAATCGTAATAATTTACAAAATTATAAAGCAGAAAAAGAAAACAAATACCTATCGTCATATTTCTGACATTCACGAAACAAATGGGTGACCAAACTGCGTCATAAATACCCATTTCAAATACATATAAGTGTGACATCATAAAACAAATTCCAAAAGGCGGTGAGATGGCATTACACCTACCTTAACTGCACGTCAGCTTCCATTTTTGGCTCACCAGACACCCTCGGATATTTATTTAGCCATTTGAATACTTCCGGCTTCACATTTGGTTTTACTCATGTTTCTTTCCTGAAAAATAAAGCATAAAAAAGAAATACCCTTCACTCGGTGTTTTCGCAGATCGAACTCGAATGACTGGATTTGTTACCCACACACGAAATACTTTTCTTTACAACACAATATATTATAGTTTCACAAATACTACTTCGGTATATTGACCGTCTTTACATCAGATTAATTCTGTGTTGAACAACTACCTCCACTTGGAGTCAAGACCCCGTACACATCGGCCAAAATCTCTATTTGCTGGACTTAGTCTATTTCTCGACGATCGATTGACTTAACAGTATAACCCTCTCTCGCGAGCTTCAATGATACAATGTAGGGTGATTTCAAGATGGCGTCCCCTTTATAGTTTCTGTCCCCCCTCTCAGGCATTTTATCTTGCCGCCAAGAAAATTTGCGTACTTTTTCCGACTTTGTGGAAATGTATTTCAAAGAGTTTTTGCTGTAACCAAGTATTTGCTAACCTGTTGGTGACATTGTTGACGATCATTTAAAATCATCTCATGCCAAATTAACTGGTTAATTGACCTCATTTGATAGGCACTATATTCTGACGACTCGGCGTAGGTAAAATAGACACGCGCATCCTTCATGAAATATCCACGGAAATGGCTTAGCAATCTAAAATCTGTCTTACTAAAAACCAATTGTCTTACAGATAATTACAGGACACTCATTATATTACGTTCATTGCTAATTCTTTTATTTAAATATACTTATTTAACCAAAACTTTCTTCTGTATCCATCCACCTTCGACACGTATGGATGACGTCACATCTCATAGCGTGGGAAAGAAAGCAGCCATCTTCCTGCCTCGTGTCGCCTCTGCGATATAAATATATATTCGAGCTTCTCATTACGATTGACATGGGCCTCATGTGGTAATTTTAAGACTCAAAATTATTGGGACACAAAGGTCATGGGTTCAGTACGCACTTCACGAGAGAATGTATGAACAGTATTTAACGAAAATCGATATGCTCATCGGGGAATAACTATAATCTATGCTGCAAAGCATTTTATTCAGGCTGGATATAATTGTGGTTTAAGGGAAGGTCTAAAATTTATTTCTCAAATTTCGTTGTTATTAGGTCCTACAGATAAACACTACATATCGAAAGTTATAGACAATACAATCTACGATCACTTATGTGTTATACAGTTTTACCGTACGGACTATGACAACAGAGATATTGATGCATTTACATTTTTGATGCTTAGACCATATCAACGCCAAGCCACGAGAAAATGGCTGAACAGAACTGAATGGAAATCGGCATATACAATCAGGGAATAATACACTACAATACAGGATATAAATAATTGTATTCACGCTGGGTGAAATGATAGTTTAGAGGAAGGTCTAAAATCTAATTTTCAAATATCATTGTTGTTAGTGTTCCTATCGATAAATACTACATAAGAACAGTTGCAGGAAATATAATTCCCCGATAATCTATGTCTCATACAGTTTTATCGTACTGGTTATGATAACAGAAATATTCATAATTTAGACTTTTGCTGCTCAGTCCATCTCTACACCGAGCATATTGTTTAGTCGTGTTAAGTGGCGATGGTGGTGCTTTTGTCATGATTGTCGTAAGGTGGAAAAGCGCGTGCTCATCTATGCATATCAGCAAGGAAAATTGTAAAGATGACTATCGAAATGAGAAAGAAAGTCGTGAAGGAACATAATGAAAGGAGGAGGACTCTCTTTATAACGTGAGATGGCAGCATGTCAGCCCATCCTCTTCATGAACATGAGCCACCACCAGCTCGACTGAAGTCCAAGAAGAGTTTTCTGCAGTCTTCTGCTCCACATGATTCTGACCCAAAAAAGGCCAAAGTTAAAATATGGAAACAAAGGTATCCAGATCATCCGGAACGTGTTGAAACTGAAGAAAAGTTGCCACCTGGTCACGAGGAGGGATGGTGTATATGGAAGTCCTTCAACAGAATGAGCACCGGCGTTGCAAGATCTAAGGACAATCCCGTGAAATGAGGCATCGTGCATGGCGGGGACTCATTTTCTGAGTGTGGAGAGGAGCATACTTCCAAGCATCTCTTGGACTGTCGTCTATGCCCAGATTCATGTCCAGGGTTGGAACTGGCACTGGCTGGAAACAATGTCATCAATATAGCCAAGTACTGACCACAAAGTGTGTAAATATTGTATAGATAGTGTAGATATTTTCATGTAATACTTGATTTCTCCTTTTTGATATTTATGTATTTTCTTCCATGTGTTATACTTAATATGCAAATGTTTTCAAGTGCTTCATATATAACTACACATGATTAATTTGGCGAGTTGGCCGTGCGGTTACGAGCGCCCGGCTGTGGTTGCATCCTGGAGATAGTGGGTTCGAATCGCATTGTCGTCGGCCCTGAAGATGGTTTTCCGTTATTTCCCATTTTCACACCAGGGAAATGCCGGCCTGTACCTTAATTAAGGCCACGGCCGCTTCCTTCCAACTCCTAGGCCTTGCCTATCTCATCGTCGCCATAAGACCTATCTGTGTCGGTGCGACGTAAAGCCACTAGCAAAAAAATGTATATAAAGTACATATAACCATCATCTCTTGCTTGTATATATTGGTGCTTCTGTCACGAATAAAAACACAGTTCAAAGGATACTAGTTGTGAAGGCCTACCATACCGGAACCTGATACTTTTCTTTCGTTTTTATCGGAGGGAAGATCAGCAATAATACTCTTACGTGCCATCCCCGCGGTAGCTCCTTTCGGCACTTCCAGAAAAGGGCTGGTGACTCAGACGACCTCGAATCTCCCAACCGGCTTGTGGGGTTCTCGGCGGCCGGCTTACGTGTGAGTCTCTTGGAGATTTAACAGGAATATTCTGCCTCTAGTGGCATCGTGAAATGGTTGGATCAAATCACGCGAGCTATAAAATGGGAGGCTAGCCGCGGACAGTTAGTCAGTGTGGAACTCGCAGTTAGAGTTGGACTCCGTGGGGGAGTCAGTGTGACACTCAGTGAGTTGGGGTTCGGTGGCTGGTCTGAGGGCGACAGAGGTGTTGGCTGTTGCCAGTGTCCCACCGAGGTCTGAACGAGGAGCTGTTGTGGTGTCGGAGAGACCAGTGAGTGTGTAACTGGAGGCGACAGAACGAAAGCCTGTACTGTGTGATTCTGTGGAATGAGAATCGCCGTGAGCCAGCGAGGAAACGCGCTATCGTGAGTGCGAGGATAAATGGACCTGTGTTAATGTTCGCTGTCGTGAGTATCGTCCTGTTGTTGAATTCTATTGTGCTGTTTAGTAGTTCACTGCATGGGACTGTGTGAAGTACTGGACTATCTTTGGAGTCAGACCAACGAACTGTCGTAGTGTGTTGTATAGCCAGTGTCCAGATGTCTACTCACGGCGGCTGTAGGAGGGGACTGGACTTTGGGAAAGCGAAAGTAAGGATTATAGCCATTCCACAGGTAGCTACCGGCCGGGACACCCGGATGTGTGTACAGAAGATAGATTTGTAAATAGACTGGTAATTAGTGTGACTGGTTAGAATTGTTTGTATTTTTAATATATATATTGAACCCATGACCTTCGTGCCCTAAGAATATTATGTATTAAATTGTCAATTGGAATAAGAAGTTCGATTATTGATAGCACGGAGTTGACACGTGGCTGGGGATGGCTACCTTCTGTCCCACGCTCTGGGATACGTGAAGTCATTCGCACGTGTCGACGGCGGAAGTATCTAAGTCATTTTTGTGGGCTATTTCAGAAGAGCGCGTGTGTATGGCGTACCCAAGCAAAGTCGACAAAATATAGTGCCTATCAAATGAGGCCATTTAACCAGCTAATTGAATATGTATACAATTTAAATGTCCATGTACACTACCGCCGGAAATGTAGCAAGTATGTAGTCACCTTCAAAACTCTTGTAATTGCAGTTTAGTTAAGTCAGAAAAGTTACGGAAATTTTCTTGGCGGCAAAGGGAGATGCCCGGTGAGAGGGGGTAGTTTCTATAAATAAGAAGTGACGCCATTATGAAGCCCCTGCATTTTGTACCACGAGGCTGAAGACAGAGGGTTGAGCTGCTCTGTAAAATCGAACGACAAAAAAAGACTAAGTCCAACCAACAGATTTTAGCCGTTGTGAGTGGGGTCTTTACTCCATGTGGAGATAGTTTTCCTTGAGTGGAAATAATTGTACCAAAAAGGACGGCCAAGCTACCGAATAAATTTGTATTTGATAAAGAATGTAAATCGTGTGCGGAAATAATTACAGTATTTCCAGGAAACCGGAAGAATAAAATGATCTGTACAGCCAGAAATGTAAAAATGGCTAAATAAAAATGCGATGGTCACAGGTGAGCCCTATGATGAACGCTGGCGTGACTTAAGGTATGTGACTTACCATCTTACCACCTATTATATCTTGTTTCATGATGTCTAAATTATATGTATTTGAAGGTGGTATA
Organism: Anabrus simplex; assembly: GCF_040414725.1. Classification (NCBI taxonomy): domain Eukaryota; kingdom Metazoa; phylum Arthropoda; class Insecta; order Orthoptera; family Tettigoniidae; genus Anabrus; species Anabrus simplex. The sequence continues at coordinate 462,691,660 of NC_090267.1, forward strand.
TACGACGCAGTTGGTTGTCCCAATGCGGTTTTTGTAAATGTCAGAATACGACGAAAAGGGGTCATTTGTTTTATTTCCCACTTGGATAAATTTTCGAAGTCTTGCGAGTGCCGTGTGATGTTGTAAAAAAAAGGTTAGTAAATAGGGTTTCGAAGTGATATCACGTCCAGTGTAGATCGTCATTTCCGTGTGTTTATTGCCTATATTTTGTGATGTCAAATTAAGATGCTCATTCGACGTAAAATTTTTCTGTCTGAATTTTGACGTAAATAATATAAGAAATCCATGGTTATCCATTTTCAATCGAGTGGAAACGCGCTGTCGGGTGAGAGTATAGAGTGATGAATTTGGTCACGGAGTGAAACGTTTTTCTAGGCCCATTTAAACTGTGTCTGACTGACAATAAAATAGATTTAGTAGAATTTTACAGTCATTTTCGTGAAAATCCAGTTGTTAAAATACGATATCATTTTATGCGAAGTTATTCATTATTAAAGCACTGTGCATTATTAGACGTCGTGGATTCTAGTAAGGATTGTATTCCAGTTCTTTTGTCAGTGATAGTTGTGAGTTTGGGAAACAGAGGTTAGTTTTGTCGTGTGAGTCGAGATGAGATTTGTGAATCAGCTGTTGGAGACCTGTCAATGAAGCCGGGACTTGTGGAAGCCCGAGGAAGATTTTGTATAATGTTTGGGGATGGAAAGTAGAAGTAGGGAATCCATGCCGGTATTAATTTGCGACGTGTACAATTAGTGTGGGCATTTTGAAGTATAATCTATGAGCATTTTGTTGGTTAGAATATCGTATTTGTGTAATTATGTCGGCAGAGTTTAAAGATTGCATTCTGAGAGACCAGTCAGGTAGAACGAGCAGATGTGTCATATCACTGCCAAGCGAGGGTTGGGGCGGAATGCCGTCAGCTGATAGGGGTTCGCCGCTCGGATAACGGAACATGCAGAGTGTATTACGCATTGAATTGAGATTGCATTTCTCGGCAGAGGATAACGTTAAATGTTGGATTTAGTTGAAATTTTCATCCGGGAATAACGTGTGTGTTCTTAGATACTGTAAATTTGTTTAATTGAGAACGTAATGTGCATTTGAGACAACGAACTTAGAGTATAATGAGCAAGGTTAGCCAAATTCAGGGTTGTCCAAAATATAGAGCGGTGGTAGTGATGATTGTTTTGTCTGTGAGGGGTGCGCAAACTTTATAAAATGTTATGACGAGATATGACACCGTAATTATATGGCGAGTTGCTTTTGGTTTTACGTAGTTATTAGGGTTATCCAAGTGTTAATAATGGCTAGGGTTAGATTAGATTTAAAGTGTGAGGTCATGAAACAAGATATAAGCTGGACATGAATGATGTAATAGTTCCTTTCCAGCTACTGGAATCAACGATAGACATCCGACATGATTAAATTAAATTATGTCAAGACTTGGGTAGGGACGTGTGAAAGAAACCATTAGTCCGCGGAGATAGAATTTGTTGTTCATTAAGATTTCATTAAATCATTTAAATTTATTTAATTATTAAATTCAGTGAAAACCGCATTTTGAAATAACTTTAAATCAAGCGAATAACGTGGAGATGCATTCTGGAAATCGTAGTTTATTCTCTGGGGTATATGTAAATGTTAACGTAACGATTAAGGGGACATATCCGAAGGAAATGGATTTCACTGCCACGAAGTATAGTGGGCATTGTTGCTCTTGCATGATTTGACTTTGTTTGATTGAGCAGAAATGTGCTGGGGATAGTAAAGTGGAAACTTTGGTCATCAACCGATGTAACTTAAGTGTGTTTAGCCTTCAGCTTAGAAAATTGGATGGTCAGGGGGTCATCAACCTCAGTGACTTAGAGTAGGGATATATGCCACTGTAGCATCATTTTCCTTGCAGTCATCATCCACAGTAACTTTAAAGTAACTTAGAAATTTAGATGTCGGTCCATGACATAGTCGCAGGTCACATCAATTCAATTAGGGGTCCATGCCGTATAACCACTGTGTGGCACACACCGATTGGACTGCCTTAATTATACCCAGAGTTCGTGTTACGAGGTTTGGACCATAAAGAATCACTATGATGGTACATGTAGTCTCACATGGAAGCCGAATTTAAGGATTTCCAGACTTTCCTTTCTTTAATTAATAATTGAGACAATGGTTTCTAGTAAGAATGCCCATGAGGCAGTTACGTCAAAAGCTCACACCAGTCTTCTGACCTTCTATGTAAAAATGATTGTCCAGTGGACACGATTGAGTTAAATGATACCGCTGATAACTCAGGAATACTTCAGGAATTACTTGAATAAATAGAAACATTTTTTTTAAACAAACCTTTCATTTGAGTAGATAGATTAGAATTACTGAACCCTACCTTTATCTCAGCAACTGACGAAGAACCCGATACGACCCAAGAGGCAGATCTCATGAACTTTTGCTGATAGGTAAGAAAGGTAGGTATCCTTCAGTATGGACCAAAGGGTTCAATATATATATATATATATGTGTGTGTGTGTGTGTGTGTGTGTGTGTGCATTTAATAGGCCATCCTGAAATAAATTAGAGTAATGAAACGGATGGAGTTTTATTCGTAACAATACAAAACAGTACTAAAATGCAAACTGGCCACAGGGATCAAGCTAGGGAGTACGTCACAACAAGCCGCTGACAGGGAGCGACATGTCCACTTATGTGCCTCAAAATCTGGGGAACAACATAAGGGGTGGACAAAAATATCATCATGCATATGCTAGGGAATTATCCCGTCAACAACGGGTACTTCAGCTAGTTTGATTATATAAAATAAGGCAAGGGTGAATTCTGCCCGAAGGCAGGTCCCAACCTCCTCAAAGGTGTTCCTGAGCCGGAGTTTACATACGGTAGTGTGGCCAGTTCCTTTCCCGTCCACCATTTCCTTACCCCCACCAACAGCGAGTGACAACCCATCCAAATCTTGACCAAGCCCGATGTTGCTTAACTTGGGAGATCTTACGGGATCCGGTGTTTCAACACGGCTACGGCCGTTGGCTTTGATCATATAAGTGCCAAGCAGATTGACCGTGTGTGAGGAGGGCACTACGGATAGGGAGCCAAACTTTGCATTCGGGAGATGAAGGCTGTCCTGAGAATAGTTTTTGTGACTTCCCATTTTCCCATCCAGGCAAATGCCTGGGCAGTTTCTGTTCACAAGCCACAGCCCATTCCTTCCACCTCCTTACTCAATCACTTTCACTATCATTCATTTCATCTTCGTTAGTTCCTCAATTGAGGATGGTGTCAGAAGGGGCATCCGACCTTAAAAATATGCCATATGATTTCATCTCACCACCGATCCCTATCAAAAACGTAACTGATTGGTATACATTTGATTATAGAAATATTTTTAAACTCCCCAGATGAAGTTGGCCATTCATTTCTGAGGTCATAGTGGCGACGGTGCATGAAAAATACCTCATGTCCCATAATGTTCTTCAGACCTACAATATTATCCTCCTTAAGACTGATCGCGCTTCTCAGCTACACATGGAGATGCAGTCCATCAGAACAACGTTCGTTGTGTACATTTTCCGGTGCTAATATATGTAAAGGAAAATGAATCTTAACCCTCTACTGCATGAATTATTTTTTGTTTCCGTTTGGTGAAGAAAATTTCAAGCTTTAGTGTTCAACATACGTTCAGTGTTTTAGAAGTAGGCTACCAGCAATTCTTAACTGGGGCTAATAGCTTAACACTCGTATGTGATGTGGATTGCCATATTGGAATATATATACGATTTTTCACGACTTTACGCTAAGCTTTTAACATTCAAAGACCGAACATTACTACCTACTGGCCATGGATACGGATTGCACGACCGTAGGTAATGTCTTTGAGGTTGAGCCAGAGGTACTCCTGAAGCCTGTGGTAATGTGATGGGGAGGGCCCACGCAAAATAAACGGTGGTTGGTTCGCGTGGATGTTGACGGGGTGGAAGGAGTATCTTTGGTTGTAGGGCTGTTTTGTAAAAAAAAAAAAGGTGTTTAATTGACTGTACAGTTGAACTGTACTTATCCATTTAATACAGGTGAAAATTTATGTGTTGCCTAATGGCAACAGTATGCAGTAGAGGGTTAAATGCATTATACTGTAGGAGTGCGTAAATTCAGTGAGTTTCTCTCATCGGCTGGCCGGTAGGCGCGCCAAGCTTATCTGTCTCCCATTGACTCATCACTACCCGCTTCGCGGCGTAGCAACAAGGAGAGCACTTCGCTCACATGACACGAGACAACAATTAAAATTGAGAAGAATTAAGAAAGTTAGTAATTAAGAATTAAGGAAATAAGCTCGTACCTTATTTTAACATTTCTGTTGCCCGCCATGATGAGCTCTTCGGAACCCCGGCTCCTTGTTCAAGTCGTCTTAAGGATTTTGTAATGGTATGCTCTTATCTTTCTGCCATTTAATTTACTTTTTTCCTCGTTAAGTACACGTTCATTAACACTTCGCTTCTTAGCGAGTAAAGAACCAATTCCTTTCAATTTGTTTACGACTTTCCTCACGGTCTCTCTATGTGGAGGGCGTTGTGTTACAAATCGCCTAACGACTTCCTTCTAAGACTCTGTTTTCTCATAATTATCGTACAGAAATACCCTTTCCTTTACCGCGTACACAAGTAGAGACATTATGATAATTATACCGCGAAGTAACACTTCACTACTCGAGAACAGTTGGAGCGACAGATCAACACTTAATACTCGTTCTAAGCACGGACCTGAACTGCGAAGTGCTGTCACTGCGCTGTGTAACGGGAAGTGATGAGTCAGCGGGCGGCAGATAAGCTGGGCGATGAGAGAAACTCACTGTTCCTCATGAGCATATACATTCCTACAGTACGGTACAATAAGGGTTCTTTTTTTTTTACATATTGGTATAGGAAAATGAACGCAACGAACATTGTTCTGAGAGACTGCAAATCCACATGTGGTTGGGAGGCGTGACCCGTTATTAAGGAAAATCATGGATAGGAAGAACGTTGTGGGATACGAGGTACTGCTCGTGCACTTCAATATTCTGATTGCTGTTAGGATCCCAGATGCCTAATTCGATTCGGCATAAACTCAAAAGGTGTAAAAAAAATTGAACTATGTATTTTTTAAATAAATTTAAATCGCTGAGTCAAATAGACCTACCATATCTTTGACACCCCGTAAAGAATTTCAAATTTTCTCACAATATTAGTTGCCCTTATATTGTTTTTCTAGTTGCTTTAGGTCGCACCGACACAGATAGGTCTTATTGCAACGATGGGACAGGGAAGGGCTAGGAGTGGGAAGGAAGTAGCCGTGGCCCTAATTAACGTACAGCCCCAGCATTTACCTGGTGTGAAAATGGGAAACCACGGAAAACAGTCTTCAGGGCTGCCGAAAGTGGGGTTCGAACCTACTATCTCCAGAATCCTGGATACTGCCCGCACTTAAACGACTGCAGCTATAGTGTTCGGTCCCTTGTATTTTAAGTGCTCACAAGGGAAGTGTTTGAAAAAGTTCCGCTCTTAAGGGATTGAAATCAAAAATTAAAAGGCATGGTGTTTCTGTCATTTTCAACATTAGATTTCATCCTCACAGAAGTGCAGGTTGCACGTGGGCGTCAAACTCAAAAGACTTGCACAAGGCCTCTTTTGGGGCCATAAGCCATTATTATTATTATTATTATTATTATTATTATTATTATTATTATTATTATTATTATTATTATTATTACGGAGATTATCCGTGGAGCAGAAAGAGGTGAAAGAAGGTGCGGATGTTGAATGGATCTAACTACCACATCAAAATTGAATTTAAAACGTTAACAAAGGTTATATTTCTCTTTAAATAGTAAATTTAACGAAGTTTTCACAGAATGAACAACATGAGGTTATACATGTACAATGACAATTTCAAAAATTGGAAAATTCAAGATTCAGATCTTGACAATTCTGGGCTTCAAGCCCCCAAGTTACAATTTTACAATTTAAAGTGGTATTTTTTAGGTAAGAGCAGAAAACTCCTTTATTCAAGAGCACTTGCTCCCAAAATTTACAATACCTAGCCTTCCAGAGGCACACTTTACTATTACCAAACTTGAAAGGAGCTAACAGGCTCTCAGTTTCTTCCAGCCTACACGAGGCAACATTACATTAAAATCAAACACTCACTGGCCTCTCAATGCACGAATTACAAATAGAAATTGTATTACACAGAGGTATCTAGTACCCAACCTACAGGACCTTTGCGGAAAAGAACAGGTTAATTAAATGGCCCGAACACAAACTGAATGGAGGCGAATTCTGCGCTCCAGATAATGACATATATACAATCCTACAGGGCTCTCGGCCGATGAAACAGGGCCTATTCCCAAACTACTGAGTTGGCTCGCATGGAAATCACTTTAACACATCACAGGAAGAAAACAGTTACGAAAACGTAGGCACCTCAAACCAAGATGAAGGGGAGCTCGAGAGGGTAACTCACTCTCTATCCCCGATTTCCAGTTAAAGATTTTATGAAGTTTTTCATTAGCCGAAAGAAAATTTACATTTTAGAAAAGTATGTTACATAGTTAAAGATTCGGACTTTCCCCTCAGATAAAGTTGCGGAGACAGCAAGAAAGATAGAATTTATGTGGCCATTACCTTGTAGATGTTCTGCTGGCCGAAGAAAGCGGCGCTCCGCCTCCTCCCTTAACACACATACACTTAGAAAGACGGCGATCAATTGACAAGGAAACTTGAAAAGCCGCAGTGTATATACCCTCAGGGAAGGTTCGAGAGGATTCCATGTTAATCCGTACACACCCTCTCAATTTTATTGGTTAAACTCAAAAGTTACACTCAAAATCGAACAAGAAGCCTGTGATAGGTTGAAAATCAATTACAGAAATTTTTGATTGGCTAGATCCAAAACTGGCAGAAAGAAAAAGAAGTATTACCAACCCAAAAATAAATGAACATAGATTCAGTTATGGAAAACCTAGGAATACAAAACTTCTTTAGGTTATAAGTTCTTCCACATTGCACCAGAGTGCGTGATCAGAGTTTTTTGGTAGTGACATCTGTGGGAAAATGTCAAAACTTCTTGATGTATAGCAAACAAAACAACGAGAAATTCAGTCAGTTTAGGAAACTTCACAATAACAAAAATACTTAATATTTCAGTGGTGACATCTTCTGATTAAAGTTCCAACTTGTTGTGTTATCAGTTACACTTTTTGATCGATAGAGGAGTTTATTAAGGCGCCGATTTTGAATGAGCGGAGTAGAGGTGTACCTCCCGGTACAATTATTATTATTATATTGACTCACGAAGCTCATTGAGCCCCGCTAGAGCCCTCAATCTAGGATTAAAGTCTTTTGATTAGTCGGGAATAGCACCTGGGCACTTCAGGTGTGAGGTATAATATTGCAGGTGACTTGTCACTGTGTAAATTGTATTTCTTTCTTTTTAAAGTCGATTATCTTTACAGAGAATGTGTTTTATATTTTTGAACTAAACTACATTGCGTACATTTACTCGATGCAGTACCCTTCTTGGACTTTACGGAGATAACTTTGCTAGACTATATTAAATCTACACTGCTGGCCATAATTCTGGAAACGTTTGGCATTTGCACTGTATTACCACAATATGTGCACTTATGAGCAGATGAACATCATTTAGTAGTTGAGAAGATAATTTTAATCTGTATTATGATCATTTGGCCTTAAGTGTTTAGTATTAAAAATAATTACAATTAATGAAGAAGGCCAGGCATACAAGGATATTTACAGGAAGTTGGTGATGGTACAGTGGCTGGTGTTATGAAAGTATTCCAAAAATGCAAGTTTAGCAAATGTTACAAAACAGCTCCAAGACCTGATAGACATCCTTAAGTAAGTCTGAAGGGATGTGAGGGCTATTTGCAGATTATCATCCAGAGATCGCAAAAATTCATCTGGAGAAATGCAGTAAGTTTGACAACATACTCGTATTGATGTTTCTGCAAGAACTTTTGTAAGGAAATTAGATCACTCAGGAAAAAAGCCATTTCTCAACTAAAGACAGCGTTAAAGCATGTAAAATAGTGTAAATGTAATAAATCTTGGACTGGTGATAAGTAAGGTTATCCAACAAATATTTTATATTACCTTACTACGAAGAAGGTGCAAACAAGTTGACATAAAAACTTGTAGAGCATTACATGTATTTTCACTGTTATTAGGTTTAGAAAGTGCTTTGTTTAAAATAAGATGAACTTATTTCAATGAGGAATGTATTATTTTTAATGTCTTTTGGAGAAATTTTAAATCGGTAAAAATATATTCTTCTTATTATTAATCTGTTTACCCTCCGCGGTTGTTTTCTTCCTCGGACTCAGCGAGGGATCCAGTGTCCTGGAGCGTGAGGCATTGGGTCGGGTGATGAAAATGGGGAGAATGACCAGTACCTCTCCCAGGCGGCCTCACCTGCTATGCTGAACAGAGGCCTTGTAGGGGGAGGGGATGGAGAGATTGCGAGGGACAGACAAGGAAGAGGGAAGGAAGCGGCCGTGGTCTTAAGTTAGGTACCATCCCGGCATTTTCCGGGAGGAGAAGTGACAAACCACGAAAAACCACTTCGAGAATGGTTGAGGTGGGCATCGAATCCCCCTCTACTCATTTAATCTCCCGAGGCTGAGTGGACCCCGTTCCAGCCCTCGTACCAATTTTCAAATTTCTTGACAGAGCCGGGAATCGAACCCGGTCCCCCGGGGGTGTCAATTAATCACACTAACCACTAAAAATATATTTACTGTAACTTGACAGCATTGAAAATTTTAACTAACCTTTCAATGCTATGTATAGCATTTCTTCTTTTCTAAATAGGAAAGTTCCTGTCATCGATTTTGATTAAAATAGATTGAATTATCTTAAACAATTTTGAGAGTAATTTTTAAAGAACATGTCGATGTAATGCCTAGAAGAATTCCTCTGCATTAGACGGAGAGAAGGGTTTTGTTACCAAGGAAAGTTATAAAGGGATCCTCTTTAAAACATCCATACGCCGCCACGCAATATTTATGTTTCTACTGCGCCAGGGACGGAACTCTTTATGGGTCTGCAATGCGGAGGGTCAGGGAATAGAGCAGTAACAGTCACCATGATCAAAAATGAAGAAGCTACAAATGGCTCAGTTACTGCTAAAAGAAAAAGAAGGAGTACGTACCTCACTATCATCTCACGAGGCTGAGTTAGCACCGTCCCGTCCCTTACATGAGTCGGGAAATTCTGTCATATTTCAACATATTGGACCAGCTTTCTTCACAGAATTGTACTCTTAAATGCACATTTTTGTCACGTTATTTCCAGTTACATGTTCATCCACGTAGGATGAGAAATAGACCACTATTCCATATTCTTCGTGTGCGTCCAAGACAGTGTTACCAACGTATATTTTCAAGATCCGCTAAATACTACTAAAACTCCGCTAAAATTCCGCCAAGAAATCCGATCTCAAATAAAGAGCATTAAAAATGAATAATAATAATAATAATAATAATAATAATAATAATAATAATAATAATAATAATAATAATAATAATAATAATAATAATAATAATAATAATAATAATAATAATAATAATAATCATAAAAGTAAATATCAGCACACACCTGATCTGTGAGTTTCACTAGGATTAAACCCCTGCCTGCGAATGACTTGTAGGCGTTTTAGTGTCGGGTACAAACTAGGCGAATCCCCTACTTCAAGGGCCACAACAGAACAGGCCAGTTCATTCAACGGTCTTCCTTCATATAATAAATATAAATTCTACTCTCTCACAGTTTCATTATCTATCGTCATTCGTCAACTAAGAGATAAGTGCCCTTTCCCCACGCATTACAAATTTATCATACCATGATCTCATAACATCAAATTCAAATAACATTTTTTCCTCATGTGACTGCTAGCTCCTGACAAGAAATACGGAATAGCTCGGAGACAGACTGGAGTACAAATTTTTTAAAAACGTAAATTGGATAAAACACTAAATTTCGCTATAATAAATTTAGAATTCCACCAAAAATCCGCTATCCACTAAATGATAAACTTCTCCGCCGACAGTCGTCTAATTCCGCCAAGTTTAGCGGAAAATCCTCGAAGTTGGCAACACTGGACCCTGACATATATCCTAAAGTAAGTCTGAAGGAATGTGAGGGCTATTTGCAAATTATCATGCGGAGATCGAAATAATTCCTCTGGAGAAATCCAGGAACATAATAGTACTGATGTTTCTGCATGAAATTGACATTTTCATTGCCTATTATCTCTTCAAAACCAAACTGAAACGTGTACTAAAGGAGTAATGGCTACGATGGGATAGGAAAGGCCTAGGAGTTGGCAGGAAGCTATCTTTGTCTTAATTAAGGTACAGCCCCAGCATTTGCCTGGTGTGAAAATGGGAAACCACGGAAAACCGTCTTCAGGGCTGCCGACAGCAGGATTCGAACCCACTATCTCCCGGATGCAAGCTCACAGGATATTTCTAGTGACACGGGCAGAATTATATATATTTATACACTGGGGCGTAGCAGAAATTATTTTCGGGGTGAGGGGATATTGAATATGAAAGTTTAATATATGCCAGTGAGACCCTTACACTAAATGGGAAAGGTGACCTAGAAAACATTTTAAAAGAAGAAAGAAGAATCCTGAGGAAAATTCTCGGCCTCCGAAAAACAGAAGATATAGACTGACGTCACGCAAAGTGACAGAAGAGCTTTCCAACATTGCAGCAGACATCCGCAAAACACGTCTGAAATTTTATGGGCACGTTCGCAGACTGCCGGCAAGTAGACTGACACACAAGATTCTCACCTACATAGAACATCTATAAAATATTCCATGGGTACTGGAAGTGAGGAAAGGATCTGGAAAAAGCCCATATGGACTCAACTGACACCGCGGACAGAAACCTCTACAGGAAAAAAATAATGGATGGAAAGTGCAACCAGAGAACGAAGTGAAAAAGAAGATTGGAGCAAAGTGGACAGAAGAACGAAAAAGGATCCACGGAGAAAGGATGAGAGTTGTTTGGCAACTCAGAAAACAGAATCGTTAGAGCTTTGCGTGATCCATTGGGTCCATACGCACATAATAATAATAATAATAATAATAATAATAATAATAATAATAATAATAATAATAATAATAATAATAATGTTATTTGCTTTACGTCCCACTAACTACTTTATGGTTTTCGGAGACGCCGAGGTGCCGGAATTTAATCCCGCAGGAGTTCTTTTACGTGCCAGTAAATCTACCGACACGAGGCTGACGTATTTGAGCACCGGACTGAGCCAGGATCGAACCTGCCACGTTGAGGTCAGAGGGCCAGCGCCTCAACCGTCTGAGCCACTCAGCCTGGCAATATGAAAATTTGAGGACTTCTGTAAAATAATGTCGGGTGCATATTATGAAATTAGAACCACGAAATTGAAAATTTCAAAATAACGCAATTATTTAATTAAGACGCATTTGTATTTATGTTGTTGATTACAATAGCAGAAATCTCCTGGGTTTCCTGGCCAGCATGTGGTCTATATTTTCACAACAATTTGCCTTATGTCGCACCGACACAGATGGGTCTTATGGCGACGATGGGATAGGAAAGGGCTAGGATTGGGAAGGAAACAGCCGTGGCCTTAATTAAAGTACAGTCCCAGCATTTGCCTGGTGTGAAAATGGGAAATCACAGAAAACCATCTTCAGGACTCCCGACAGTGGGATTCGAACCCACTATCTCCCGAATACTGGATACTGACCGCACTTACGTGACAGCAACTATCGAACATGAGGATTATATTTTCTACGGTCACATGTGCTTCTTTCTTTCAAGTCTATGTAGGCCTACTTGAAAACTATGTAAGTGAAGATGCTAAATTTTCCCTTACTTTATGGACTCGCAAGCTATACCAACAGATGAAATCAGAACTACAAATGAGTCATTTCATAGACATTTGAAACAACAATTTTACAAACCCCCATGGCACTACAGCCCTTGAAGGGCCTTGGCCTACCAAGCGACCGCTGCTCAGCCTGAAGGCCTGCAGATTACGAGGTGTCGTGTGGTCAGCACGACGAATCCTCTCGGCCGATATTCTTGGTTTTCGAGACCGGGGCCGCTATCTCACCGTCAGATAGCTCCTCAATTCTAATCGCGTAGGCTGAGCCCTCAGGTCCAGGTAAAAATCCCTGACCTCGCCGGGAATCGAACCCAGGGCTTCCAGGTAAGAGGCAGGCACGCTACCCCTACACCACGGGGCCGGCACAGAAGCTTTAAAGCAATTGCTAATTGGAATTTATCTGTGCTTTAACACGCTGCATTATTAAAGAAAAGTAAATAAACGCACTGCGCTGCCAGTTTTAAAGATAATATGTTGTACACTCCATATTTTCGGTACTGATTTCTAATGTTTTGCGGTAAAGATATGTCCAACCTTGCGGTATTGTCATCTTCATTACGTCTAGTTGTGTACGGCGTAATAGGAGGTAGGGGTTGTAGGCCACGTTTGGAAGGCCCACCAATTCAAGGTAATGGCAGACATCTTTTAACATGTGGTAGCTCCATGCAGATCAGTTACGGGGAAGTTTTCAAACTTCTTGAATAATGGAAAATAGGAAGTTTTCCGGTAAAGCTAGGCTGTTTTGCGGAAATGCTGTCCACCGTCTTCTTCTGGAAAGTCTTCCACGCAGCCTCATACCGTTTACTTTTCCTTGAACTACTAGTTTTCCAAGGCTATTTCCTCCCCTTAATACATGTCCAAAGAACTGCAGTGTTCTCCCTCTAACAAGAGTGGAAAGTTGATCAGCGATACCAAGCTCTTCGGTTATGGAGAAGTTAGATCTTTTCTCCGTCCAAAGTATTCGTAGCATCCTTCGCCCGCACCATATTTCAAATGCGGCAATACATTTGTGTCCTTGGCCTTCACAGCTATAGGAGAAGACTGAAAATACTGAGACACAAACTAGACGTTTCTTTGCTCGGTCAGGCCAGATTATTTGGAGCTTATCCATGGCAAATTTTCCAAGAGCCATTCTGGTCTCTTTCTCTCAGCTGCCAGCGTTGCTCAACAAGGAAATAAATACATAAATTGATTAACAACATCTAGGCCTATCAGATGTATTAATAATCGAAATTAAGAATGCCCCGACATTCACCGCAGGCACACAATATTTAATTGAAGTAAAATATAGGAAAAAAAATTACAGACCTCTTATTCCCCATACGTCTCAGCATTTTGTCTAATTAATTAATTAATCAATCAATCAATCAATCAATCAATCTTGATCTGCACTTAGAACAGTCACCCAGGTGGCAGATTCCCTATCTGTTGTTTTCCTAGCCTTTTCCTTGAATGATTTCAAAGAAATTGTAAATTTATCGAACATCTCCCTCGGTAAGTTATTCCAGTTCCTAACTCGCCTTTCTATAAACGAATATTTGCCCCAATTTGTCCTCTTGAATTCCCACTTTATCTTCATATTGTGATCTTTCCTAGTTTTAAAGACACCACGCAAACGTATTCGTCTACTAATTTCATTCCACATCTCTCCACTGACAGCTCGGAACATACCACCTAGTGGAGCAGCTCGTCTCCTTTCTGCCAGGTAGAAACTTTGCAACGTTTTTGTAACGCTACTCTTTTGTCGAAAACCACCCAGAACAAATCGAGCTACTTTTCTTTGGATTTTTTCCAGTCTTTCAATTAAGTAATCCTGATGAGGGTCCCATAAACTGCAACCATACTCTATTTGTGTCGCTATGCTTACTGGGAATTAAAACGCTTTATAGAACTTGTTTTAACTTTGCATAAGAGGGTTTTTCCTTCAGTAGAGAAGCATTTCTTCGCGAACTCTTTACCGCAATTTCTTAATTTAATTCAACACTTTCACTACACTTTCCTTATTTATCCTTAGTGTTACCTCTATATCTGTTAATGCACAGTACCTAACAAAAGTTCAAGACCACCAGCGAAAATCAGTTAATGATCTCCTGGTCCAACATTCTTTATTGTACTTTACGAATTGGTCTGCAAATATTTTTTGGTTTATCCATGTTCATATACAAGTTAAGAAAAAGTACCGTTGAAATCTCGAATGAAGTTTATGATTAATAATATTTATAACGATTTCAGAAATTATATATAATGCCGAGCTGAGTGGCTCAGATGGTTGAGGCACTGGCCTTCTGACCCCAACTTGGCAGGCTCGATCCGCCTCAGTCCGGTGGTACGTCAGCCTCGTGTCGGTAGATTTACTGGCACGTAAAAGAACTCTTGCGGGACTAAATTTCGGCACATCGGCGTCTCCGAAAACCATAAAATATTTAGTTAGTGGTACGTTAAGCAAATAACATTATTATTATTATTATTATTATTATTATTATTATTATTATTATTATTATTATTATTATTCTTATCCTTATTATTATTATTATTATTATTATTATTATTATTATTATTATTATTATTATTATTATTATTATTATTATTATTATTATTATTAGAACCTATAAATGTATCCCACTTTTGGGTGTAAAGGCCAACCTGTTCACTAACCTACAGCATGTATTATGGCTACCTATTCAATAGAATGCATATTTCCGTAAGTGCCGAAAGATGAAAGTATCGCAGGGTCTATTTCCCTGCATTTTTCACGACGCTCACTTCCCAGTTCGGTCGGTGACTGTAAGGTCGAAGAGAAGGAGCCAGTCACTGATAATTCTCTATCTGGAACATGTACAGTGACTCTATATGTACAGTGTGACCAAGTCAAGTCCAGCCGCCATGTTTTAGCCAAGTACTCAATCAGCTGTTAGATTAAGGAGAGTTTTTTTGCTAGTGGTTTTACGTCGCATCGACACGGATAGGTCTTATGGCGACGATGGGATAGGAAAGGCCTAGGAGTTGGAAGAAAGTGGCCGTGGCCTTAATTAAGGTACAGTTCCAGCATTTTCCTGGTGTGAAAATGGGAAAATCACGGAAAATCATCTTCAGGGCTGCCGACAGTGGGATTCGAACCCATTATCTCCCGGATGCAAGCTCATAGCCGCGCGCCTTTAACCGCACGGCCAACTCGCCCGGTATGAAGGAGAATGATATTATTATTGTTTCAATAAAGAATAGACTAGTTCAATGTTTTAAGATGTTATTTATTTTGCTGATGCTGTGTGTATATAGGCTTGTCAGTACTTTTTATATTCAGTCTGACTACCTGACGTAAGACATCAAAATTTAGATATAAACGTGGTATAGGCCTGCAAGTTACAATTATTGAAGAGGTTAGAAATTATGTATTGGTAGCTAGGCCTATATTAATATTTATATAATAATATATGTCACATAAAATAGCATAGTCATTGTCTTGAATAATGTATGTGATGACCCTAAAGTTAGCCTGTATTTACAATTAAAAAAATAACATTACCATATTCTAGGTTACATGGTTTTACATATCAGAATATGCAACGCAGTATCATCAAACTATACAGAGAAATGTACTTTTATATATAACACTCATCCTTATGTATATAATCTTGTATGTATGTTGGGTATTCAACCCGAAGGCTGGTTTGATCCTATGCAGCTCCGCCAACAGCTGTCATAAATAGCTTAGGCGTCACTGAGGAGGCGTACTAGGGAAATGAGGAGTGAGGTAGTTTCCCGTTGTTTTCCTCACCGAGCCAGCCATTGCTATTACATATCAGTCTGCCAAGCCCACTGAAATGCATTCAACCAACCGACCCTATGAGTGATATTTTCACACCATTCATAACAGGGACTGGCTGCATAAGCAATGGTATTACTAGCATCACTCATACCTCAGTCACTTTCATATTGTCAAAGCCAAGGATGAGACTGAGACAGGTCAATGAAAGTAACAAATTTGATATAGCCCATACCAGAAGACATAGTGAACTGTAAACACTACATCTCGCCAGCAAAACACACGCAAAAGATAGAAAATAATATTATCAGTTAACAGATGGGTAGACAAAATTGTATTACCTAGCTCCATACTTATGTTAACATACCATTCTACTCGTGGTACTATTAGAAATAATAACGAAAACCTGCTACTGTATAGTAGTGAAAACAAGCAATTGCCATGGTCCCGGGGTTGTTGTGTATAGTTCTCCTTTAATTATGGTCACGGTTTCATCCCCACAATGAGGAAGTAAGTATCAGTATAACTAGGTAATAGACCTATAGTTAGAGAAAATAACTTACTACTTGTTGCTCTGTGAAAAAAAAGCAGTTATCCTGGTCGCGGAGTGCTTGTATTCGGACTCAATTACCGACCACCCGCGGTTCGATCCCTGTGATGTGCCACTAATTCTGTGCCCCGGTTCGGTTAGTAGGTACTGATAGATATCCGCTGTATTTTAAACATTCTAATTGCTGTTACCGGTTTTGCTAATACATTGTTATTACTGTTGTCATTATCCTCTTCTTTTTCTACCACTCTTTCCACATCTATGGAGTTGTGGGTGGGAAGTGCATCACGCATATGAGGATTTGGCCCTGTTTAACGACCGGCTGCCCCTCCTAACGCCAACCTAATATGGAGGGATGTAATTACTATTGCGTGTTTCTGTGGTGATCTACAGTGTGGTAAGTTGTCTGAATGTGAAGAGGAGAGTGTTCGGACAAACACAAGCAGCCAGTCCCCAAGCCCGAGTTATTGAAATACCCCACCCGGCCGAGAATGGAACCTGGGACACCCTGAACCGAAGGGCAGTACGCTGACCATTCAGCCACGGAGTCGGACTATTATTGTTATCATTATAATGTATGGTAAAACTCAACTTGATGCTAGGCGACACTTATGACCACGTCCTTTAAGAGATAAATAGCAGTAAAAGTTTGAATTCAAGAATATATCAATCATAACATCTCATACGGTGAAATGAATGAGTCTTACAGTAAATGATCGGGAGTGACCTTTCCTCTAACTTTTGTTATGTGCAGGTTTGAGATAAAACAGGTATTTTAGGGCATATTTGGAAATTTGTGAAAAATAATGTACTCGTGGAAATCTCTGTTATTTTTCCTTACACGGTAAAATCACACGAAACGTAAAAGATCGGAAATTATATTCTAAACAATCTTCGTCATGTACAGGTTTTCGATACGGCGAATATTAATGGAGAAATCTGACATTCACTGCCTTGGCCTCCATAAAATATTACTAACCCATTTTGTTATTATTTTTACCATTATAATGGTTAAGACAACTCAACTCCTTGCACCGAGCTCGATAGCTGCAGTCGCTTAAGTGCGGCCAGTATCCAGTATTCGGGAGATAGTAGGTTCGAACCCCACTGTCGGCAGCCCTGAAAATGGTTTTCCGTGGTTTTCCATTTTCACACCAGGCAAATGCTGGGGCTGTACCTTACTTAAGGCCACGGCCGCTTCCTTCCCACTCCTAGCCCTTTCCTGTCCCATCGTCGCGGTAAGACCTATCTGTGTCGGTGCGACGTAAAACAACTAGCAAAAAAAAAAAACCTCTTTGCTGGGAGCGTCTTATAAACGTGCTACTTTCAGAGCTAAAAACAAGCAATCGTCCAATTTCATTTTAAAACAATTTTCAGATCTGTTTCTGTATTCATAAGCACGACAGCCTGGCGTAATTTTCTTCAAAACTCAGACCTCACAAATACGAAAATTTACAGACATTTCGAAACTAATAATACTAAATAATCTTCCGTGTTTAATAAAAACATATTTTCGGTCGTATTAAGGTTAAAACAGGTAGACTGTACTTCGCTGAAATTGCATGAAGTGTGTTCTTACTCTGTGCTGAATACATGCGTTTAAATCAGCTGATGGGGCATTTGGCTAAAACATGGCGGAGCCAATCAGAATGAAACACTCGTTGGCCACACTGTACATATAGAGTCACTGTAGTAACATGTGTCGACCCCTGCGATCTGTTGAGCGAAGCCTGTACTATTTGGGAAGTGCAAGTCCGGTGACGGCGGCTCATTCCAAAGATTTTTCAAGCATTTATAAATACGGTGTTAGTTTTATTATTTAAGTGCGAAATTTCGAAATGGACATCCACAGAAAAAAAGTCGATCCTATGATACTTTCTTCTTTTGACTATATACTCTCTACTGAGTAGTTATTCAGAAAAAATAAAGTAACTATATATTTTCTGTACTTAGGTGAACAGTACGGTCTTTACACCCAAAAGTGGGATACATGTAGACCTCGTTATACGCGATAGTACACCACATACACAAAAGTGGACATACTCTCCGCCGTCGCAACTTCCAATTTTTGCTCGGCCGGCGGCCTTCATCTCTACCTGCCACCTAGCCGACCCTAATCAGCATATAGGTTGACGCCTCGTTGGCTGTTGATCTCCCCACGAGCATGGCCTATTGTATCATCCCCGGAGTGGATCCAGACATCTCCGAAGAAGATACCATCGATGACCTACTCGCCACTGACTTCCCGGTACATAACGCCTACAGACTGACGGTTGGCCACACCTCTACACCCTCTACGCAGATTCTAGTGCATCTCAGCGGAGAGGACGCCCTCCGCCGCCTCTTCGCTTCCGGCGCGACGATCCATTGTAAGAACTATGCAGTGGTGCCAACCCCTCCGGACATTCAAGCCCAGCTCTTTGAATCACCAACACTTGTCCCAGTTGCTCATCATGGACGACGCTTCAGCCATCAACACCCTCCTTCCCAACAACCACACCCATTAGCACCACCACCACGACGTCCGCTAGTATCCTTTGTTCTCTTCCTGTCACAACAGTTACCACTTGTCACCCATCACCTGTTATGTCGTCATCTCTCCCAATTTCTTCGTCCACTGCCCTTCAACAACTCCCTGCTAGCACGCCGGACTCAACTATCGCCGCTTCGCCATCGATATCTTGGCCAGCCAACACCGCAGCAGCCGCCGTCCAGACATCATTGCCCCAGTCATCTTCACAGTCCCCTCCAGCTGTGTATAGCTGTGTACTACGTGGAATTCCACCTGAAATTTCCGACAGGGACGTTCTACAAGAACTTCGTGCAGCGGGCATTCCGGTCCGACGTGCTATCCGGATTCGGAACGCCCATAGCCCAACATTTCTGGTTCGGCTCCAACTGTCTACATCTGAGGCCGTCCTTCAGCTCATCACCACCGGTGCCAGTGTCCACGGCCAACATTATCGAGTGGAACCCTCTCATTCCCCACCCTCACCCGGTCGCCAACCCCCTGATCAAACGTCTCGCCGCCCCCGGCCAGTTCCTCCTCCTGTTTACCTATCTCCACCAGTGTGTCCACCCCTTCCTCCAACTGGTTTCATCCCTCCACCCCTCCCAACATTTGAACTCCTTCGTCTTCTCATCGCTTCCCTCAATCATATGACAGCCACCCTCCATCTCCTCACCTTGCACCTTTACCCCGGCACTTCCTTCCAAACTTCATCTCTCCCCCTTGCACAACACCTTTTCCCTCACACCCTTCCGTAAATCATCTATGTGCTTTACTATGTACTTATGAATTAAATAAAGCGTTTGTTCAATCCCTAGGCATAGACATAATTCCTATCCCATCTCCTACTTCTTCACATCCTTTACCCATCTCCTTCTTCCATTACATATCCCCAACCTGCTCGCATCTCTTGGCCAGAGAGAGGGCGTAACCCTCTAGGTGGCCCGCCCCACCCCTTCAGGGTGGGGAATGAAAGCATTGTTAGTAGTAGTACGCGATAGTTACGTTCAGTGGAATTGTCGCGCATACCGAATTCGCGTAAATCGAGTCATTTTATATGTAAAATATAGGGTTAGGTTTCCGTTTACTCATATTAAGTTTAAAATAGCAGTGATTCTTAGTATTTTCTTACAAAAAAACCATTATCATGTTTCTGAAACGCAGTTTAATGCAAATTGTATACACTTTAAAATGTAACACTGAAACACGCAATAATAAACCAAACTCTGCATACAAGCTCTTGGCTTCAGCTTGAATAGCAGCTCCAGAGAGAGGCATGTATTGTTGGTTGTGATGCTCTATCCAATCCATTCTTTCCATCGCTTCCGAGCGGGATTTGGTCACTCCAGTCACACGTAAGTTAGTAGAAGATTGAGCAGTTTTTCGAATTGATTCCGCATTGTCACGCATAGTTCCGACATTAGATTCACTAAGCCCCAAAGCACGCTGAATGTCAACAATACGCTCACCTTCCTGATAGCGATCCAAAACTTCTAACTTTGTTTCTAACGAATACGACTTTGGTACACGATTCTTTTCTTCGACAGGCACACTTTCTTTCCTTTTACCCGACGTTTTAAATACGAAATCTGTCAAGTGCAACTTCACAGCTCTACTGACCGGAACTGACGATTCACGTGTCGACTAACAGGACAGAAGATGCGCGTAGATATGCGCTTGCCGCGTTTAACCTTGGCGCGCAACGTAGTGTACGTCATGGGCGCCATAGGATAGGATAGTTTGTAGGGGGGCGGCTATACCTGGGGGTATGTAATATTTTTAATATTTTGGAAGATGAATGGCGACTTGTATTCCACGGTACAGTACCACAGACGGTATCCCCTACTACTTCTACATAATACCGATTTTAAAATCATTTTCTTGAAAGAAAAACACCTGACTATATTGGATTTTTTTCCTTTCCCTGAGAGCTAGGATGGGGGGAGGGAGCGCGTCCCCACCTTGCCCCCGGGCATGGGCGCCCATGGTTTACGTTAGAGAGTTCGGTCAAATACTTTAATACACCAATACCGGACAGCTCTATCTCAACAGCATTGAGAGGAGTGCGAACAGCGACGGTTGTGACATCTAGCGTGCAGGTGTGACACTGCACACTTGTGTATGCTACAGTTGAGAGGAATACATCTACACTCATTGGAAATATTTTTGTTAAAATAATATGGATGTATAGAACTAGCACCGATAGAGCGCACTGTTGTTTTACTGGGCAAGCGCAATGCGCTCTTCATTTGTCTCCTGTGTACTCATGCCGCTAAATATCCACGAATTTAAGTTGTTTGAATTGTTATTTTCGTGACTATGCCGAGCTATTGCAGTGTTCCTCTTTGCAAAAATCAGGGAAGCCCATTTTCCTTTCACCAGTTTCCACAAAATAAGGAAATGAGGAAGAAATGGTTACTTGCTATTAGAAGGAAAATTTTCGGTGAGAGGAATCTGACCGAAAATATTAAATTGTGTCCCCTTTATTGTCAACCCGGTGACTTCACGAAACATTTTGTTGGGTAAGTGCGATTTACGAAGGGAAATAATTCCTATTTTCATGGAATGACTTGAATTAAATGGGCTAAGTTTAGTCTGTATATGATGGCCATACCTTGCCTATCTAGTCCGATACGATTTGATAATCGAGATTGGTGATGAAATTGTCGACTG
This sequence comes from Anabrus simplex, assembly GCF_040414725.1. Classification (NCBI taxonomy): domain Eukaryota; kingdom Metazoa; phylum Arthropoda; class Insecta; order Orthoptera; family Tettigoniidae; genus Anabrus; species Anabrus simplex. The sequence goes on from NC_090267.1 coordinate 462,713,106, forward strand.
ATAACCGAGATATTATATAACAGATTACTGAATGAATTCCTCTGCCGATATAAACGATTATGCAAGAGTACTCCGTATCAAGAAGCCAGGTGATTAATTGTCAGAAACCTATGGAAGCTAGGAACATGGGAAAGTCTTTTAAAAGCAAACCGTCCGCTATTATTGTAACCTGGTATTAGATTTTGTTTCAAAAAGGAAGAGAAGTTTATAATTCTGCTGGAATTGTAGAGGGTATCAGAAGTGTTGCACACACATCGGAAAGATATTAGACGAGAAGCTATACTGTAATATAAAATTGTCAATTGGTAATTGTAATGAGCAATTCGATAGCAACCACCGAATTTATGTGTTTGTATTCAAAGGTGAGAGAGCAAGATTACAACCGGGCACTGTTCCATCGCTTTCTCCGTGGACCACAATCACAACAAAAACAAGGAAAAGACCATACACCAGAAAATTGCCGGATTACCACGATAAGCCTACAATATCGGAATGTGCAGAAATCACTTCCTTTGAAGTACGGGAAGGAATCGTGAGTATACCCGAAGAAGTGATTGTAACATTTGTGACTCCCATTTTCAAAGACATCAGCACTGAAGCAAATACTACAGGTAATCGGTTGTTGAGCAAACAATGCGTAATTCTGATGCCATATTGCTTTACGCAGGGTTTTAGACGTTCAACATTGCAATTTGGTGTACAGATATTCCCTTTTGAACCCTGGCTTGTTTCTTCTTGACAGTTATGAAGCTAAGGACCAACAAATCTGACAAGGAACTAAGCCTTAACTTCGGAATCCATAAAACTAATGTTGGGAGAATATTTAATGTTTGAATTAATTTCATGTACTGCCAGTTTAAAGAGTTCAACATTTGGCCTGATAGAGAAAATGTCTGTGAAAACAGCCCCCTTGCTTATAGACAGAAATACCTCTCGACTAGAGTTATAACTTTTGCAACTGAGATTATAATAGCAAAACATTTTCCAAGGGCAAACATTCCACTTGCATAGGGCTAACTGGCTAACTGGCCTAAACCGTTTTGGTAGCATGTTTCTGAACACTGGATAATACCTATCTTGTGGAAGTGCTCTAATGCATAGCTTACAGCTGCAATATGCTTACAACATGCCTTGGGGCCTGCTCCAGCAAAACATTCGCATTCCCCTCTTATAATCTCACCAGGTACTTCTAAAATAAGCTTCACGTTATAGGTCTTATGTTTTGTGTACTCGGATTTCACAGCACTGCATTTTAGAATTTCACCCGATTGCATTAACCTTTTTAAACAAAAACGTTTCACTGAAAAGTCTGTATCTAGCATAACACAATGATTTGTAGTTGGAAACAGGTGATCCATCTATTTCCGATTTTCTAAATACCGTACGAAATAATCCATCAAATGCAAATTTGTTATAGTGATTTTCACCTTATGGCTGATGGTCAAATCTTCAAAGGAACCGGCACTGGGAAACTCAAGAAATTCACATGCCTCTGGTGGTGGACAAGGCTGTATCTGCAATTTCATGTAAGCCATCAACCTAAAAAAGATGTACATGAATCGAAGTCTATAAGCAAGGGGAGAAAGTGCGTATTTAAATCTCTGTTTATGATGTAAGCCTTGTGGAGGTATTCAATGTGCAATACTCAAGTAATTGTAATCTTTAGGAAAAGGCACGCTGACTCCTATTCATTATTTGGATAATAAAGCGTGTTAGAATTTTCTAATTACCGCTGTATTAATCCTTCCTCCCGGTAGTTTGGCGTCTCTGGTCCGTAGCTCATTTTGCAGCTATTTAACGCTTAAACGCTGAAAATTGTCCGTAATATACTAGGAGATATACCTATACAATTAATTAATATAGTCTTGGAGTAAAATTAGAGAAGATACAACCGGCATTAGCTCAGAAAACTCGGTCACATTCTATGCATTACTCGCAGCTGACTGGGAGAAACATAAGACGATCGCCTTACGCTTACCCGGTACTATATGAGCGCTATCTGGCGCGAACTTTCTCTGCCTTCATCCCTATTGAACAATCATAATAATTAAGAATTAAATTTTAAAATATGAAACGCCTCTTTCATGAACCTCCAAACGAGCATTGTGTTAGCCGTGCCTTTCGCTATGTCTTAAAAATTAAAAGCAGAATTTGTTTGAGGATCCACCCAGCCTCTGGGAGGAATATTCACCTACTACTCTCTTTTCTTCTTTCTAGACTTTTCCCAGTTATCTCGGGCAGCACTTTGTGTAGACTTAGCCTAGTTTTCCGGCCGGATGCCCTTCCTATGTGGAGGGATATATGTATTTACTATTGCGTGTTTCTGTGGTTGTTTTTCGTGTGATACGTTGTACATATTTGAAGACGCGTATGAATACGAACATAAAACCATAGCCCCCGATCTACACGAATTAACAGACGAGATTAAAATCTCCGACTCAGCCGGGAATCGTACCAGGGCCCTCTGAACCGAAGGCCATTGCGCTGACCATTCCGTGGTGGTGATTATTGTTTCAAGAGGAAGTATAACTGGCCAACCATCCTCTCAGAAGGGAAATGGAAGAGGACCAGAACTCCGAAGAATGAAGGTATCATCAAAAGGAAGAGAAGGACCATGAGGCGCTAACCATTCAGCCAAAGTGCCAGGGGTGAGGGGGGGGGGAGATACCTTAACAATATCCATGATTTATTAAGATTTCGGGAAAGAGGAGGTGTAATTAAGGAACAGGAGTTTTGGTCCATTATTTCTTCCTCTTCTCCTTCTACTTCTTCGGTACCCGGCCGATCTTCAAGAGATCTACAGAAGAACTCACCACACGCTGCTACCTCGCTTTTGCCGTACTTTGAACGTTCTGTTTTACTTCTGAAGACAGAAATACTAATCTGTATATATATGATACACTGGGGTTACGCGAGTGAACCACGATATGCCTGACATGGAAGAAGAGTTCAGAATTTTCTAAAGTCTCTTTCACATATTTACGCATGAAAAATTACCCTAAATGCGTAAATTAGTTGGACTGGGGCTCAAGCCTATGCAAATAATACACTGGAATAATTTTCTTACGCCGGGATAAGTGGCTCAGACGGTTGAGGTGCTGGCCTTCTGATCCAAATTTGGCAGGTTCGATCCTGGCTCAGTCCGCTGGTATTTGAAGGTGTTCAAATACGTCAGCCTCGTGCAGGTAGATTTACTGCCACGTAAAAGGATTCCTGCGGGATGGAATTCCGGCACTTCGGCGTATCCCAAAACCGTAAAAGTAGTTAGTGGCGCGAAAAATTATTATTATTATTATTATTATTATTATTATTATTATTATTATTATTATTATTATTATCTTACAGTAAAAAGAGCCGACTGGATTCGGAACTCATGGCCTTCAATTTTCAATTTCAAGACTACCGCCATATCCCTTACACTACAGGCCCACAAGTTTTCAAAATTGTGAAATTTTTCGTACTATTTAACAATGTGGACCCTCAAGTTTGAGTGTACTAGAGTTCCATATTTGTAAATGTTATTCGTTTTACTATCTATCTATTAAATGTTTTCATTCCCCACCCTGAAGGAGTGGGGTAGGCCACCTAGAGGGTAACGCCCCCTCTCTGGCCAAGAGATGCGGGCGGGTTGAGGAGATGTGACGGAAGAAGGAGGTGGGTAAAGGATGTGAAGATATAGGAGATGGGAGAGGAATTGTGCCTATGCCTAAGTATTGTAGTTCGTTGAGTGAATTTATTAGCATATATGGTTACAAAGGTGGTTACAAAGTAGTACAAAAGATATTACGCAGATTGAGAAGTATGTAGAAGGATGATATAACGGCTGTGGGATGAAGGAGGGGTTAGTGCTAGAGGTAAGGGAAAGGGCTAAGATGTGAAAGATACAGGAGAAGTTATGCAGGGAAGTGAGTAAGGTTTGGAGGGGCTTTGTTAGGGATGGTATTGGAGGAGAAAAACCGGATGGAGGAGGGTAAAAACGGATTTGTGGACTCGGTGGAAGGAAAGGAGGAGCTGGCCGGGGACGGCGACGAGGTGTATGTGATTGGTTAGCAGGTTGGGGAGGAGAGCAAGAGGGTTCAATGTGATGATGGCGGCCTTGAAGATGAATTCCGTTGTTGATGAAATGTTGGGCGATGTCCGGAGTCGGTAGATGAAGGCGAACGAGGTTGGTAGGTCCGGTAGCGTTGAAAATCCGGGTTGCTCTGCGAAATGGTGTTCCTGTCTGGCGGAGGTCTTGAACTATGGCGTTGTTGGATAAGAGTGGGTCCACTCCTCGGATGACGCAGGTGCAGTCGGTCGATGGTGCCGGCATGATGTCGGTGGTAGTGTCAGTTGCAGGCGCTGGTTGTTGACTTGATGAGGTAGGGGTGGGAGGCGTGATGATAGTAGTGGTCATGATAGGGATAGGATGGGTTGTTACCATAGTCGTGAGCGAAGTTGTGAGGGAGGTGTGAACTGGGGAGATTGCGAGGGTGGTAGTAGTGGTGGTGTAAGAAAAGGACAAGGGTTGTGGTGTGGGTGTGTAAGGAGGTGGATCAGAGGAATAGTCCGGGAGTTGCTCTAAAATATCGCTGGGAGTGTCTTCCATGCGATGGAGGCGTGGGCAGATTTGTGCACCAGTGACGAGAAGATGGTCACGTTTAGTGGATGTGTTGAAATAAAGAAGGACGTCGGTTGATGGTACGCAACCTTCATAAAGCCTTGTTGCGCAGTATACTCCAGACTTGCGGACTTCGGATAGGATTGTTGCTTCAGTGATGGATTGTTGGACGTCCAGGACAACACAGGATGTTGGGAGGCCAACTTCCAACTTGATGTCTGGCCTATATGCTTTGTTGGGTCGGCTGGTTGGAAAGATATACTTGAGCCGACACCCGGCCGAACCAAAAATAAGTAAGATGATGATGTCTGTTGCTTGCTGATATGTTGAGGTTTATAATGACGTGTCTTGGTTTTACGTCCTACCAATATTTCAGTAGAGTATTTGATTGATTTAATAAGGGCATAGAATGTAACCTCAACATAGATGCGAGGAGTAGCAGGGCAATAAGGTTCCCACCCCCGAGCCAATCAGAGGCCGTGTCGCGGTTCACGTGACTGCTAACTCAGCAGCACGGGAAATTTCAATTCGGCACGCGCGAAATTTAAATTTGTAAACAAATCCACGTGCTCTTTTGACAGCTGACAGCTGCCATCTTTAAACAAGACAACATCGCTAGCCTCAGTACTGCCATCTGTACGGCACTAAACCTCATGGCTAGTACCTTAGGCACGTGGTGTTGGGCAATTTGAAATTCCACGTGCTTTTTTTTGACAGCTGTCAAGGTGACAGGCGGCCATCTTTAAACAACATACTATCGCAAACTTCAGTGCTGACAACTTGACGGGGCTAAATCCTCATGGCTACCACCTTATGCACGTGGGGGCGCGAAATGTCAAATTCCACTTGCGTTTTTGACAGCTGTCAATGTGACAGCTGCCATCTTTAATCAACAGACTATCGCAAACTTCAGTGCTGACATCTTGACGGCGCTAAATCCTCATAGCTACCAGCTTAAGCACGTGGTAGCGGGCAATTTGAAATTCCACATGCTTTTTTGACAGCTGTCAAGGTGACAGCTGCTATCTTTAAATAAGAGAGCATCGTGGTGGCATCTTGACGGGGCTAAATCCTCATAGCTGCTACTTTATGCACGTGGTTGCGGGAATTTAAAAAATCTACATTCTTTTTGACATGTGTCAAGATAACAGCCGCCATTTTTAACCACGTGCACTTGTTTTTGAACATAGCTTACTTGAGTGCTGCTATCTTGACGGAAGTAAACTTTATTGTTCTTCAGGTACTCTTTGTCCTTGAACAACCTGCAGCTGTTACAATCATTCCACAGTAAAATTAATAGTACATAGTGTTATATTTAACCAGTGAACCCGTGCGAAACTTTCGCAGATTTAACCTTTCCCTGTCTCCCCCAGCACCCCCGCCTCCGCAAAAATAACTGAATTAATTAATGTTATTGGCTTTACGTCGCACTAACTACTTCTACGGTTTTCGGAGACGCCGAGGTGTCGGAATTTAGGCCCGCAGGAGTTCTTTTACGTGCCAGTAAATCTACCGACATTAGACTGTCATATTTGAATACCTTCAAATACCACCGGACTGAGCAAGGATCGAACCTGCCAAGATGGGGTCAGATGGCCAGCACCTCAAACGTCTGAGCCACTCAGCCCGACCCCCGCAAAAAATAAAGATTTAGTCTCTTTGAGGGGTGTTGAAGTGAAATAATCAGCGAAGTGTGCTTCTTCTACCGCTTTTCTTACACATGTGGGGTCGCGGATGCAAACTGTGTCACACATATGTGGATTTGGCCCTATTTTACGGCCGGATGCCCTTCCTAACGCCAATCGTATATGGAGGGATGTGATCACTATTGCGTGTTTCTCTAGTGGTTGGTCTCGGACCAGAAGAATTAATCAAACTGGATTAAAATTCTCGAACCAGTCGGGAATTGAACCCGGGACCCTCTAAACCGAAGATCTCAACGCTGACCATTCTGTAAAGAAGTCAGGCACACAGCGAAGTGTACTGTGTACACAAAATAACATTTATTAATGTGAATGCATTTGCAGTTTACAGTACCTCTCTGTGTACAATTTTTGATGTCCGAATACAATCCACTTGTTTTTTTGTTTTTTTTTTCTGATTTTCGGTAATTGGTATAAAATATTGTTACAATTATTTACTTTTGAAGAGGCTACATATGGTTAGTTGTTCATGAGTAAATACAGCATTTGGAAAGTATAATCCAGCTCTTTGAAGCGTTTGTCCCTGAGACTTATCGATAGTCATTGATAACCCAACTTGTTCGGTAGATGCAGAGTGAGTCTCGGCCCATAAGTGGCCATGGCTGGTCCTTGGTCCTAGAGCACCAAACTAAAAGAATTCTGCGTAAATAGTACCGATTCAAAACATGATGTGTTGTTAATTTCTGAGATATGGATAAGTAGTGACGTCAGTAATAGTAAACTCTTAGATAATAGGTATATTGTATACCGTGGAGATAGAAAGGGTACCAAGAGGGGAGGAGGGGTACCTACTGCTGTTAATCAGGAGATTATGTCACAGCAACTAGATTTAAAATGTAAGGATATTGAGGCAGTATGTGTTAAAATAGTGTTACACCATCATGCATATTACCCTGTTTTTTTATACTTTCCATCTGCCAGTGATATAGAAACATACTTAACATTTTAAATAATTAATGTTATTTGCTTTACGTCCCACTAACTACTTTTATGGTATCCGGAGACGCCGAGGTGCCGGAATTTAGTCCCGCCAGTAAATTTACCGACACGAGGCTGACGTATTTGAGCACCTTCAAATACCACTGGACTGAGCCAGGATCGAACCTGCCAAGTTGGGGTCAGAAGGCCAGCGCCTCAACCGTCTGAGCCACTCAGCCCGGCTCTTAACATTTTATAATTGATTTGAAACAATGAAACAACTTCAAAGTCCGGATATCATACTTGTAGGCGATTTCAACCTTCCGTCAATAGTTAATTCAGATTATGATATGTTAAATGGTGGAATCGCATACAAGTCCCTAGCTAATTTTATGTCTCTGTATCAATTGAAATCACTTAATAATATTTTGAATGTTAGTGATAGAACTCTTGATCTAGTATCAACTAACGTAAGTGGTGTAACTGTTAGCAGAGAGCAATATCCGTTATTCCCAGAAGATGCACACCACCCTGCACTAACAATTCTTCTAGAACCAAGAGGTGAACGTGATCGAATAAAGCAAACTCGTACTATAGCGTATGATTTTCAGAAAGCAAATTTTCTTGGTATATATAACATGTTTCGAGAAACAGACTGGTCTGAGTTGGGAAAAACTGAAGATGAACATGAAGCAATAGAACATTTTTACGTAAAAGTAAATTCTGTATTTGAAGCCACGGTCCCCAAAAGAACATTTTCTTCGAGAAATAAATACTGTACCCGGTTTGGTTTACTTCGGATATAATCCATAATATTCAGTTGGAAGAATTGCATAGAAGACGTGAAAACTTTTCTGATCACAGTAAAAATGTATATGAACAACTAAGGAAATATGTTAAAACCTTAATCAACAAAGCATACAATCGTTATACCTCTGAAATTCAAAACAACATCACGAAAGATACTAAATCATTCTGGAATGTTATTAAAAATAAGCGAACTAAAAAAAATCCACCCTTACAGAGTATGAAACTTAATAATATTATGTTAGATAATAGTCAAAGTATTTCCAATGGTTTTGCAACGTTCTTTAAATCTGTATACTCTTCGTCTCCACCTTCTTACGCAATTCCGAATACACCGCGATTACTGGTAAACGATTCCCTAGGAGCAGAATTTATAACCACAAGCGAATATAAAGAAGCTATTACGAAATTAAAGTCCAAGAAATCATGTGGCCCTAATTGGATACCTCCCTACATCCTAAAACCATGTTCGGAAGTATTAATCATTCCTTTCCTGAGAGTGTATAATTTGATACCTAAGAAGCAGATATTTCCCAAAGCCTGGAAAATATCGAGAGTTTGTTCAATCTTTAAATATGAGGACAATAAGATGATTGAGAATATTATCGACCTGTCTGTATTTTATTCGCTCATTGCAAAATCCTAGAACAGATTTTATATTGTCTTATTTTCGCTTATGTAAAGGGGGCTATAAGTGAATATCAGCATGGCTTTATGCCTGGTAGATCTATAATAAACAATCCTGTTAATTTTACGCAATGTTCTTTTAATGTTCTACATAGGCAAGGAAATGTTCATGTAATTTACTTGGATTTTTTTAAAGCCTTTGACAAAATTGATCACGACATTTTATTGAAAAAGCTCTCTGAATTTGGAATGACTTTGCCAATGCTAACACTGATTTCATCCTACCTTAGAGACAGAGAACAGTATGTAGCATATCGCAATTGTAATTCAAACATTTTTTCTGTATATTCTGGTGTTCCACAGGGTTCAAACCTGGGTTCATTGCTATTTAACCTTTATATCAACGATCTCCCTTCTGAGGTTAAGTTTTCAAACTGCCCTTTATATGCGGATAATGTAAAGTTTACAAAGAAATAAAATGTGATGGAGACATCAACAAATTACAGAGCGACTTAAATCAATTATACGAATGGAGTACAGAAAATAATTTATATTTAAATATAAAGAAATGTTGCTTCTTAAAAATTACACACGGCAAATCCCCTAAATAACACGCGTACTCTATCAATAATGAATTAATGACGCAGGTTAATTCAATTAATGATCTAGGAGTACGCATCACAACCAATTTGTCGTTTAACCCACACATTTATGACACAATTAATGATGCCTACAAAAAACTGGGCTTCTTAATCCGACACAGCAGAGACCTGAAGAATATGTAAGCCCTAACACTTTTGTTCAACACACTTGTGAAGTCCAAACTTGAGTACGCGTCGGTAATTGGGTCTCTCCTATATAAATGTTATCAAAACAATGTGAAGAAAGTTCAAAAACATTTCTTACATTATCTTTACTTTTAGAAATATAACAGCTTTGTCCCTAGCTGCATAATTCACTATAAAGATCTCCTGTAAGAAGTTAACTTCACTTCATTATTAAATAGATGTATAATAAATGATCAACAATATCTCCATATACTTATCAGTAATGTGGTAGATAACAGTTACTTTCTACAACAATTCTTGTTCAATACCCGGAAAGGCAGTTTAAGACACAGACATCTCTTGTTTCTTCCGATTTCTAAAACAGTATTTTATAGAAGCTCACCGCTGTTCAGAATGTGCACTACATATAACGCCAGAGTTCATAAATTTCCTGATCTTGATTTAGAATTTGTTGTTAGATACAATTATTATGTAAAATAAAGAAGGTACACAGTTAAAGTAATAGTCGCACTATGCTGGGCACTTTGAGTTCAGTTAAAGCCTATTTCTGAAAGTATACCCTATAGGTGTATATATGCACTATATTCATACTTATTTCTTGGTTAGTTTGTGTTTCATTTTAGTGTTTTATTTTATTTGATTTTATATAATTTAAATATAGATAAATAAAATGTAGGGAAAACTGCAAACAAATTTCCATTACTATCGTCTATTTGTACTTATGATTTAATGTGCTGTTCATACTGATTGCCACAACTCATCTCTTACCAAACATATATATTTCATGCCTTACTTTCCATGATTTTTTTAAATATGTCAGTTGCTTTAGAGTTATTTCTTTTGTAGATACTAATTCTTAATTTATTTTATGTTTCTGTATTTCTACTTTTATTTAATTCATTTCTAGATATTAAGTATTTTGGGTCATAAGTCCACTTCGAACTTGAAAAAGTATTAATGTGCTGTAAATTCCGTTTACTACTTATTAATAATGTTGTATATTTTTGTTTTAAGATATTAAGTTCTTCCTGACATTTGTTATTTTTAATAATTAATGTGTAGTGACTAAGCCACCTGTAATTGGAGAAACATCTCTGTTGGTGGTATGAAATAAATAAAAGAGCTCTGCACTCTTACCGGCTAACCGAGCAGAGGAGGGGTGGCCAAGGCTCTACCGTGGCTTTACGCCTCTGCCTTCGGAAGACGGTGCAGGGCATGGCTGGCCCCAACCGTCCGCTGTCCTGAGAATGGTTTGCCGTGGTTTTCCATTCTCCTGCACTAAGGCGAATGCCGGGACAGTTCCTAGTATAGGCCACGGCCGCCAAACCCCTCACCTTCTCCGAACATCTCCTTCACCGTAACAAATCTTCCGGCCTGAGAGACGCCGTCACCATCTAGGGTGCCCGCCTCCCCCTCCAGGGAAGGAATGAAAACATTTTGGTAGTAGTAGTAACTCAAATGTCAGTGGTTAGAGCCTTCTGGTCATTCGAAAAGCCATGGTTGAATTCGTGGTAAGACATCTGTTTCTGCAGAGTCAATTAACCAAGCAGTAAGGTGCATACAGCTGCATGAGGACCATTCTTACCCCGCTAATTATGCTATGTTTAACACTTACATTTTTGATCAACACGACAGAAGCGTTTTTCCTTCCTTTCTTCTTTCTTTCTTTCTTTCTTTCTTTCTTTCTTTCTTTCTTTCTTAATCAGTTTACACTCCAGGGTTGGCTTTTCCCTCGGATTAAGCGAGTGATCCCACCTCTATCATTTCAAGAGCAGTGTCCTGGTGCGTGAGATTTTGGGTCGGAGGGATACAGTTGGGAAGGAGGACCAGTATCTTGTCCAGGCTGCCTCACCTGCTGTGCTGAACGGGGTTCTTGTGGAGGAGGTGGGGAATGGGAAGATTGGGAGGGATAGACAAGGAAGAGTGAAGGAAGCGGCCGTGGCGTTAAGGTAGGTAGCATCCGGCATTTGTCTGTAGAAGTGCGAAACCACGGCAAACCACTTGCAGGATGGGTGAGGTGGGAATTGAAGCTCGGGCCTCCGGGGGTGGCAGCTAATCACACTAACTGCTGCAGCACAGAGGCGGACACGACAGTAGCATTATTCATGAAAATTATTTCGTGTTGGCAAGCCTGATGGGTTTGAATAGGTTTGTATTGTTTGAGAAAAAGGGATGTTGACAGCGGAAATAATATACAGGATGCGCGGAGACGACGCGAACCAGGTATATGAACGTCATACCGATAAATATTTTGAAAAAATAATTCGATGTCTAGTGGCGTTGAAATTTTATCACCTGTTCAAGTCATCCAATCAGATCGCTTCGCTGGCAAATTGGAATGGGCTATGCGAGGCGGTGTTGCCAAATCTGCACGTGGCTTAAGACCGGCTTGAGAACCATGCCGAGAAATCAGCATCAAGCACACGGTGGGTTCCAGCCGGTGTAACCGTGGCGCAGTTGCTATCGCGCACTCCTGTCAACTCGGAGGTCCTTGTTCGAACCTCTCTTCGATTGGTGCGCTCAAGCCGGCCTTAAATATTTGGCAGCACCGCCTGGCAATGACCATTGGAATTCGGATCTGATTGGCTAACTTTAGTAGCTCATAAAATGACAACGACACGAGATATCAAATAGTGGGTTGCGCTCCAGGATAACACCATGTGTGATGCCCACCTTTTGTAGAGCTGAGACGGGCAACGCATAACCCCCGGGATTCAAACAGTTCGGCGAACGTTTGATCTCTTGCCCAGTAGGGGCTGATTTATGAGGGTAGTTGGCTTTATAACGGAGGTTCTCATTCCCCAAAAGAAATCGTTACAGCTCTGTTGCCAAAGCACCTCTTACTAAATAGACGTCAGTCTCTTTTTTTTTTCTTTTTTTCTTTTTGATCTTAGACAGTTCACACTTGCTTTGTTCGCTGTGACAGTATTATAATATTTGCTTCATTAATTAATATTTGTGAAGTGTATTGCTGTTCACTTAGCTTCATACAATAATATGGAGACCGTGGGAATCAAACCTGGAAATTAAATCTGCCAGTGCACACAAACGATCCTCAACCGAGCACCAGTAGCAGTGATTCTCGACCGAATAGTACTAGTTCGGTGCCCGCGAGTGATACTCGACCGAGTAGTAGAAGTTCAGCGAAGAAAAGGAAGACGACTAAAACTTTACGTAAGCAAAGTCAACGGTTGATGTGTAACGCATACGAATACGTTACGAAGAACACTCTTTAAACTCTCCCCAAAAATTATTATTATTATTATTATTATTATTGTTATTATTATTATTATTATTATTATTATTATTATTATTATTATTATTATTATTATTATTCCTTCGTTATGCCCATTCATAGAGCGCGTTTGAACTTGTTAGTTGGTTTGATGGTTTGTGCCTTCTTATCCTCCCAAAATCTCTTCATGAATGCACTGTGTTGCATCTTGCGTTCTGTCGACCACTTCCTACCAGTTGTCTTTTTTGGTTTCTCCCTAAATTTATGATTAGCTACTTTGGTTCTAAAAGTTCCACGATTTTCCATGATGTCGTCTGTAATATTTATTTCTTGGAGGTCCGCCTTAGTTTCTTCTAGCCATTTTATTTTGACCTTCTTTGAGTTGATTACTTTGAATAATCTTTTAGTTAGTCTGTCGCTGCTCATTCTGTAGATATGACCATAGAAATTAAGGCGCCTTTTCCGTACAGCATCAGTAAACCTGTCGGTGAAGGAGTAGAGGTCCGCTGTTTTCCTCTTAATCCACAATTATTATTATTATTATTATTATTATTATTATTATTATTATTATTATTATTATTATTATTATTATTATTATTATTATTGTACCGGGCGGTACACCTCTACTCCGGTCATTTAAAAGTTGCGCCAGTTGAAATTCCTCTTCTGGTGGAAATCTGAACTTTATCTACTCTATTGATTTTCTCGTTTCTCAGAAGATGTCACCACTTGGAAATGTTTGGGTTTGTGAACTGTGTCATTTTTGATGTGTCTTTGTTTCGCTTGAAGTAAGAAGTGTGAACTTTCTCTTCTAGAGGACACTACTGAAGAATTACGATAGTGCAACCTAGTGCGAAATCAAAGAACTATTTTGTTGGAGAAATTTTTATTTCAAGAGTTTGTTCTTTGTTAAATTTCTTTCTGTCATGGTTTAAGTTGGCTGAATACCCCTCTTTTTCCCCTTATTTTGGATCTAGCCAATCCCGAATTTTTTTAATTAATTTTCCACCAATAATGTGTTTCTTCTTCCTCTATGTAGGGGTTTCTTTTCCCTAGCCAATAAAAACTTTGAGGGAGGGTGTTTTATTTCCCCTAACGCCTAGAATCTTCCGCGAGAGGATATAAACTGCTGATTTTAGGGTCTCCAGGCCACTTCTGTTCCATCTTTCAGTGTATTAAGTACATAGCAGGAGGCGGGAAGCGCCTCTTTCTTCTTCAGCCGTTCAACACCAGGTAATGGCCTATTAATAACTTCTTTTCTTGCTAGGTCGGCAGTTTAACACTCGCGGCGGGTTCGAAGCATTTCCATCATGTAACCTTTTCCTAAAATGTAATTACTCTTTTCATCTTTTTCTGGTAAAGCTACATATTGGGATAGAGAGTGCTAACCCTCTCGAGCTCCCACTCACATTTGTTTTGAGGTGAACGTATTTTCTCAAACTATTCTTCGTTTATGTAATGTAAAGTGTTCTTCTCTAAGTCACCTCTGTAGTATGGGATTAGCCCTTGCGTTAGCGGCCCAGAGCCAGATTAGGTTTTAAAAACAAAGTGTATTAGGAGTGCAAGATCGCCTCCTCTCAAATTGTTATTTTAGAGGTCATGTAATCAACCTTCTTTTCATGTAATAGACCTCAGTAGGTTGGGTATTTTACCCCTGTGAATACGTCCTTAGAGGACAGCTTGAAGGTAGAGTTTGGTGTGGCCTTGTGATAGGCTTACAATTTTGAGAGCGGATCGCTCTTTGAAATTTGTTTCTGTAGGCCTCGTGCAGGCTTTATGTGTAATGTTTGGAGCCAGTGCTCCTGGGCATGAATGGGGTTTTCTGCCCCTTGGCTAAAATTTTTTTGGAGTAAGGCGGGGCTGATTGCCCGAGAGTTATGAAGTAAGGGCACTGAGCCCGAATCCAGTAATATTGTACCTACAGTTTTGCTACTCTGTACCTGTTATGATTGTTATCTCTTGTTTTTGAAAAGAAAATATAACCTAGTTAAATTTTAAATTAATTTTACATTGCACGTTAATTTCGTAGCTTGAAACCCATTCACACCCGCACCTTCTTTCACCTCTACCTACCACGGATATCTCCGTAACAAGTGGTAGCAGAGCGTGGTTGAATGGGTCTCAATTTAGCCCCTTTTGACGGCTAAACATTGCTTTGATTCGAACTCTAATAATTTTCTCAGTTGCTGGAATTTTTTGAGTTTTTCAAAATTGTTCTGTCATCATGCCCGGCCCTCGCGATGTTCTCCTCCTTAACTACTTGCGCAAAGAGGAGTTGATATACGAGTTAACTATCAGAAATGTGCAATCTGGAGGCACGGTTGCAATCGACACCAACAAGCTTAGAGAGTCCCTTGATTTGCCCATTTCCATCCCCAATTTGGGAGAGAAAGAAATTGATGACTCTCTTTCCACGATCGTCGAGAATATTACCGGGCTAGCATCTGTAGTCAGCTTTTTTGATGAAAACGATCCGTCTCCTAATCAAATTAAGCGTGTGCAAGGCAGGCTGTATCACTTTGCAAATAGAGTTAATGATCTGTTGTCTCTAAAGGTGAATGACGTTCAGAGGAAGGACGCTAATACGCTCCT
The DNA here is from genome assembly GCF_040414725.1 of Anabrus simplex. Classification (NCBI taxonomy): domain Eukaryota; kingdom Metazoa; phylum Arthropoda; class Insecta; order Orthoptera; family Tettigoniidae; genus Anabrus; species Anabrus simplex. The sequence goes on from NC_090267.1 coordinate 462,728,376, forward strand.
TGAAACTATTTCTGAATTGTCTAATAAGGTCACTCAATTGCTAACCGGCGAAGTTCCTCCCAAAACTGATCAACCCGCCACGGTGAATGTAGGTAACGAGGAAGAGCCTCCTCAGGGAGAAGTCAATAGGATAACCGTTGCTGCTCAAACTACCTCTGCCCCATCGAACAACGAATCTGAACGCCGTGCGTCATTGGGTAACATCCGCTCTGAATTAACTTCTTTGCCATTGAAACCTTTAACGACTATGTCACCTGGGTTCAGTAGCTTGCCTCATCCATTGGCAATGTTGCTTAGAGGTATCTCTAAGTTTTCCGTCAACACCACCAGTGATGTAATTTCATTTTTAAGATTTCTAGTGGAATTTCAGGATCATGCTCTTGTTTTTTCTCTTTCGCCATGTCAAATTTTGCAAATTATCTATCCGTATGCTATTGGTATTCTCTCTGATAAAATCGTAAGAGCCATTGCCGAGCAATCATCTATTGAGGATTTCCATGCCCATTTGCTAGCTAACTTCATCCCGGCTAGGGCCAGGTCCTCCCTGATTCAGAAGTACTATTACCGTGTACAGCGCTTGGATGAAAACTTGGCCGATTTCATTCAAGATATCAAATTCTACACTAGGGTGTTTGCTCTGCACTTTCCTGAAGATCAGATTGTGCAGGCTATTGTAGAAGGTATTTCGCCATCCTACAGGTCATATTTGTGTTTCGCGGCGTGTCCGCAAACCTTCTCTGAACTTGAAGCATTGGCCGTCTCAGCGGAAGGAGTTAGATACGCCGATTCTTTGCGTGTCGCGAAAGAACCCCCGCCTTCCTTTAGTAACACTCGGCCTCCACCTCGCCGACCAGTCAATCCCCGTAAATGTTATGCTTGCGGGTCGCCTGACCATCTGCGGAATAAGTGTCCTCTGATCAAGTCAAGTGGGACAAGGAATGGAGCAGGGTCATCACAAGGCTGTTTTAAGTGTGGGGCCTTCTCACATATCGCCAAGAATTGCCCAAACTCAAATAGCACCCCCTCCTGCTCAACTTCTGGTGCAAATTCCAGCTATGCCAATAATAAAAAGTGACTAGTGGCGTCGGCTGAGCCGACTAATCCATCTTCCCGAGACTTAGCCCCTAGTAAACAGGTTGTAAATGCAGAGAACGACCAGCCTTCAAATTCATCTTTTGAATGCCCTAAAGAGTGTCTTAGGATTGCGGCGGATACCCCCGCACCTGTTCCTTTCCTTAAGATTGAGTTAAATAACGAGCCTATAACAGCTCTCTTAGATTCAGGCAGTGTTTGTTCCATTATTTCGGCTGATTGGTATTCTAAATTGAAACCTGTTTGTAAACTCCCTGACTATGACTCATCTCCTGTTAAATATGTTTCGGCTAATTCATCTCCATTAGAAATTCTAGGTTCCTTACATGTCAAAATTCGGGTTTTTAAATTTACATGGAAGATCAAATTGTTTGTGGCCAAGCGTTTGTCTTGCCCCATCATATTGGGAGCGGACTTCATTTCTCACACTGGTCTTGTGCTCGATCTCCAGAGCAGGTCGTGCACATTCAAATTTGCGTCCAATTGTAGAATTCCCTTGTTAAAGTGTAATTCTGTATCATGTTCATCTATTTCGCCTACCCAGGATGAGATGTTGTTAGACCTTAGACATCTACCTGAGGAGCAGGCTGATAGTATTCGGAAACTGTGTCAGTCGTTTCCCGAGGTGTTCTCTGATACTCTTGGTGTTACTGACCTTATTGAATACAAAATTGAGGTCACGGATTCGATTCCTGTCCGTTTTCCACCGTATAGGCTATCTCCACCTAAAATGAAGGCTCTGAAAGAAATCATCGATCAGATGTTGAAGGATGGTATTATTAGGCCCTCTAAGTCAGCGTATTCTTCGCCTATTTTTCTAGTCCCGAAACCCCAAGGAGGCTTCAGGCCTGTCATTGATTACAGGGCTCTCAATCGGAAGGTGGTGTTGCAATCCGTGCCCCGTCCCGACCTTCATTCTTGTTTTTCATGGTTTCGTAAGGCCAAGTTCTTCACGATCTTGGATTTGAATCAGGCCTACAACCAAATTCCCCTTGCCGAAGAGTCTAAACATCTTACAGCGTTTGCCACGGACTGGAATTTATATGAATACAACCGCGTGCCTTTCGGGCTCCCCACGGGGGCAGCTGTGCTCACTAGGCTACTAGATAGGGTCTTTTCCGACATCAAATTTGAGTACTTATATCACTACTTGGATGATGTCGTCGTATTTTCCGAAACCTTTGAAGAACATCTATATCATTTGCGAGAAGTTCTCAATCGCCTTCGTAAGGCTGGGTTAACTGTTAAGTTGTCCAAGGTTGCCTTTGCTAAGCCCTCTATGTCATTCCTAGGGCATATTGTGTCACCTGATGGTGTAGCAGTCGATCATTCTAGAACACAGGCCATCCGTGATTTTAAACCTCCCAAGGACATTAAAGGTATCGCCAGGTTCATTGGCATGGTGAATTTCTTCAGGAAGTTCATTCCTAATTTTGCTAATAGAGCGGCGCCCTTAAACCTTCTCCGTAGGAAAGGCATCAAATTCGAGTGGGGACCGTCTCAACAAGCCGCTTTTGAAGACCTTAAATTAGCTCTCTGTAATGCCCCTGTACTTGCTATGCCTGATTTCTCGAAGAAATTCATCGTCCAAACCGACGCGTCGTCGTCGGCGGTAGCTGCAGTCCTTCTTCAAGAGACTGAACTAGGGAGGCGCCCCATCGCCTATGCATCTAGGACTCTCTCGGCTCAAGAAGCAAAGTACTCCATATATGAGCTTGAAGGTTTGGCAGTTTTATTTGCCTTAGAAAAGTTCCGTCTCTATCTGGAACATGTCAAATTCGACTTGGAGACAGATAATCAAGCCTTAAGCTGGGTCTTAGGTAGGCCGCGTCGTACTGGTCGTATAGCCCGTTGGGCCATCCGTATTTCTGCCTTCCAATTCGATGTACGACATATCAGAGGTACTGAAAATGTTGTTGCTGATGGACTCAGCCGTATGTTTTCTAACGACGTCGAGACCCATGAACCTGTCGACAGTTCATCACCTTCCGAGTCCATACTATCTGAGGTTAATGCCATCTTAACAGATGCTCCCATGCTCTTTAGGGATATCGAGAAATACCAACGTGAAGATCCGACGCTGGGTCCGATAATGGAAACCCTTTCTTCTGGGGAACATGTCGTCCCTTATGTTCTGAGGAATGGTGTTTTATGTTGCCCATCGAGGCATGATAAGATGATGAAGGTTGTCGTGCCAGCGGTTCTTGTGCCTATGATCTTCAAGTATTATCATGAGACCCCATTAGGAGGGCATCTTGGAATCTTTAAAACCCGTGAAAAAATTCGTGAAATGTTCATTTGGAAAGGTATGGACGGTGAAATCCGTGAACTTGTAAAAGCTTGTAAATCTTGTTTGCTTAGTAAACCCACCATGTCCACCAAGGTAGGCCTTTTGTCTTCGCATCAAGCGTCGCGCCCCATGGAACGCCTGTATATCGATTATGTTGGACCCTTCCCCCAGTCAAAGGGTAATGCTAACAAGTTCATCTTTGTGTGCGTAGATGGCTTTACTAGATTTTCTTGGTTATTTCCGACTAAGCTGGCTACCGCTCAGTCCACCATTACTTGCCTAAATTCTATTTTTGCTTCTTTTGGTCCGTGCCAATACATTGTATCTGATAATGCTAAAGCTTTTACATCAAATCTGTTTCGTAAATTCTGTTTTGACTTGTCCATCTCTCATGTAACTACATCTGCTTATTACCCTCAACCATCTCTGGCTGAACGGGTTAACCGTAATCTCAGGTCCGCACTTATTGCCTATCATCATGAAGATCATTCTAGGTGGGACACGTCCCTGCATTGGTTAGCTTTTGCTTTGAATTCGGCGGTTCATGAATCACACAAATTTACTCCAGCTTCTTTGATGTTTAAGTTCGTTCCCAACACGCCGCTCTCTAACCTCTGGTCTCTGAATGACATTCTGCCCGAGACAATAGATCCGGACAACATTAAAGATCTTTGGAAGAAGGCTAAAGCCAATCTTAAAGTATCTCATGAAAAGGTTAGGGAAAGGTATGATCGTGGACGGAGACCCACCACTTTGAAGGTAGGTGACCAGGTTATGGTCAAAAATTTTGTTCCCGCGGGCAAGCTTGCCCCCAGATTTCATGGGCCTTGTATCATTCTTGATTTTCTTACGCCGGTTACCTTATTGCTAAGTAACCCAGCCACCGAGAGGATATTTAGAGTTCACCTGTCCCAGGTGAAACCGGTGTAATTTCTGTGTTAACTTGCTTCATATTATTTTGAAAGGATATGAAGGTTATATTTTTTTTTTTTGAGTTTCACTTTTAAGGCATTCTGCCTCTTCTGTAATATTTTGGTTTTAGATGTAAGCCTTGTGTAAAACCTGCCCCGACCCGTTAAACTGCCATCCTGTTCTTGCCACGGCCATTACCACGCTCCTGTCTCCTGCTCCACCTTACACTGTGGCTTCATAATAGTAAATGCCATGGATATCTACACGCCGCTGGCCCCTCAACCTCTCCACAAGCCTGTACCCTCAAAGAAGATGATTGTCCAACACAATTCTGCCGCCTAGCTTTAATGTTTCAGCGCCCCCGCAGCCGCGCAGCGCCGTGCAGCGACTGGGGAGGGGGATGGGCCCCCTCCTCTCCAGCGAGGACGACATGTGCACGGCGAGCCGGAGCTCTCCTCCCGGCCAAGGCTGATGTGCGGCGCACGACCTGCTACATGCCCGCAGCCTGTATCTGTTCACCGCGGGCGCGGCGTACTTCAACACCTCTGCTCCCCTCATAGTGCGGGCGAGCGGTATCTCAGGGTACTTGAGGGGTCCGAGCGGCCTCCGTTGGACGCAAGCTGCAACGGCCGGTCTGGCCATCCGACTCAATCTACATCAACTACATGGACAGTCACCATAAGCAATAACTACACTTGGGAATTCAACAACAATATTTGGTGGACATTGCAAAATTTTTCTTCACCTTTAAGTATTAAAAGTTTATCTTCAGAAATTCAAATTCTACAAACATAAAGACTTTCATTCACCTGCAACAACAACATTTTGAAACTGAATTAAGAAATCTTGTAAATGCTACTGCAAACTATCTTCACATTCACATTAAAACTTGGACCTTACTTTCAATCAAAAGTTATGCTCTTCTGTGTTACCCCTTGGAGGAACTTTTGGGGGGGGAGGTCTGTACCGGGCGGTACACCTCTACTCCGGTCATTTAAAAGTTGCGCCAGTTGAAATTCCTCTTCTGGTGGAAATCTGAACTTTATCTACTCTATTGATTTTCTCGTTTCTCAGAAGATGTCACCACTTGGAAATTTTTGGGTTTGTGAACTGTGTCATTTTTGATGTGTCTTTGTTTCGCTTGAAGTAAGAAGTGTGAACTTTCTCTTCTAGAGGACACTACTGAAGAATTACGATAGTGCAACCTAGTGCGAAATCAAAGAACTATTTTGTTGGAGAAATTTTTATTTCAAGAGTTTGTTCTGTGTTAAATTTCTTTCTGTCATGGTTTAAGTTGGCTGAATACCCCTCTTTTTCCCCTTATTTTGGATCTAGCCAATCCCGAATTTTTTTAATTAATTTTCCACCAATAATGTGTTTCTTCTTCCTCTATGTAGGGGTTTCTTTTCCCTAGCCAATAAAAACTTTGAGGGAGGGTGTTTTATTTCCCCTAACGCCTAGAATCTTCCGCGAGAGGATATAAACTGCTGATTTTAGGGTCTCCAGGCCACTTCTGTTCCATCTTTCAGTGTATTAAGTACATAGCAGGAGGCGGGAAGCGCCTCTTTCTTCTTCAGCCGTTCAACACCAGGTAATGGCCTATTAATAACTTCTTTTCTTGCTAGGTCGGCAGTTTAACACTCGCGGCGGGTTCGAAGCATTTCCATCATGTAACCTTTTCCTAAAATGTAATTACTCTTTTCATCTTTTTCTGGTAAAGCTACATATTGGGATAGAGAGTGCTAACCCTCTCGAGCTCCCACTCACATTTGTTTTGAGGTGAACGTATTTTCTCAAACTATTCTTCGTTTATGTAATGTAAAGTGTTCTTCTCTAAGTCACCTCTGTAGTATGGGATTAGCCCTTGCGTTAGCGGCCCAGAGCCAGATTAGGTTTTAAAAACAAAGTGTATTAGGAGTGCAAGATCGCCTCCTCTCAAATTGTTATTTTAGAGGTCATGTAATCAACCTTCTTTTCATGTAATAGACCTCAGTAGGTTGGGTATTTTACCCCTGTGAATACGTCCTTAGAGGACAGCTTGAAGGTAGAGTTTGGTGTGGCCTTGTGATAGGCTTACAATTTTGAGAGCGGATCGCTCTTTGAAATTTGTTTCTGTAGGCCTTGTGCAGGCTTTATGTGTAATGTTTGGAGCCAGTGCTCCTGGGCATGAATGGGGTTTTCTGCCCCTTGGCTAAAATTTTTTTGGAGTAAGGCGGGGCTGATTGCCCGAGAGTTATGAAGTAAGGGCACTGAGCCCGAATCCAGTAATATTGTACCTACAGTTTTGCTACTCTGTACCTGTTATGATTGTTATCTCTTGTTTTTGAAAAGAAAATATAACCTAGTTAAATTTTAAATTAATTTTACATTGCACGTTAATTTCGTAGCTTGAAACCCATTCACACCCGCACCTTCTTTCACCTCTACCTACCACGGATATCTCCGTAACAATTATTATTATTATTATTATTATTATTCCACTCTGTAGTTCGTAGTTTTCCTTTTCCTTTCTTTACTGAAAGCGAGGCACTCATATCAGCTGCATAAAAGTAATAATTTAAAGATTTACTAAGATATGAATTCAAATATAGTAAGTAGGGAGACCTGCTATTTGTATATAAAATAGCTCATGGCCATCATTTACGGCTATTTTAAAGTTAATGTCGAGTTTATTTGCCAATTCTTTCTTTCTTTCTTTCTTTCTTTCTTTCTTTCTTTCTTTCTTTCTTCTGCGACCACCGCACGGGTTATAGGCCTACACGAAACCAAATATTCTGTGGTCGTTTAAGTGCGTCCAGTATCTAATATTCGGGAGATAGTGGGTTCGAACCCTACTGTCAGCAGCAGGCTGTACCTTGATTCAGGCTATGGCCACTTCCTTCCAACTCCTAGCCCTTTCCTGTCCCATCGTCGCCGTAAAACCTATCTGTGTCGTTGCGACGTAAAGCAACTTGCAATATATATATATACATATATTCTGCGATATTGGTTTGTGCTGTGGTTCATGATCAGGTTTTTATATTTAGATATTGTCTTCAGAATAAATTAAATGCTAACATATTTAAATAAATCAAAATAGGAAAATCATGTTCTTGACAGCGCTCACTTGCCTTTTAAAACACACGCGCCCCTTGTGTCCAGAGGAAAGAAACCGACTGACAATCCTCATTATTACTAGGGTGGGCCAAGTTTTGGGATCAGAAGCTGCCACCTGGGTATACGTTCGCCGTTCCAGCTATAGATTCTTTTCTACCTCACTGAACCACGCTTTTTTTGTCGTCTAATCTTGGAAGCAGGACAACGAGCTAGAATAACATAGAGAGGCGGAAGCGCTGCCTGGGTGAACCTAATAGAACGAACGTCCGCCATGTTTCCTGTTGTCACAGAAGCAAGGGGGCATGGCGTTTAAATGACGAAAAGTGTAGAAAATGCGCATTTTAGAATCGCTGGGGGAGAATTAAAGTCCGTTGCCGAAAGCTTGAAGCATGAAAGCGAATACCGCCACTTCATCATATTGCGGCACGAGGCCAACATCACGATCAGTTGATTGTAGGGTAGTTCGACATCATCGCACAGTGACATACGGATAGGCCTCGAAATCGGAACAAGAGCGTTAGCCTGCTTGGCTGTTGTGGTTAAGCGTAAATTAGAATTAAAACGATGGACATAAATATTTATGACAGGAAACCTTAAAATCATAGGGACCTATAATAGGTTACAACCTCATTCTGTTAATATTTTTAAAATTATTGCATCCTCATGAGTACTGTGTTCCTTTCTTAATCTGTTTACCCTCCCGGGTTGGTTTTTCCCACGGACTCAGCGACGGATCCCACCTCTACCACCTCAAGGACAGTATTCTGGAATGTGAGACACTGGGTCGGAGGATACAACTGTGAGGGAGGGCTGCACCTGCTATGCTGAACAGGGGCCTTCTGGGGGGGAGAAGGAAGCGCCCGTGGCCTTAAGTTAGGTACCATCCCGGCATTTGCCTGGAGGAGAAGTGGGAAACCACGGAAAATCACTTCGAGGATGGCTGAGGTGGGAGTCGAACCCACTTCTACTCAGTTGACCTCCCCAGGCTGATAGCATCCCGTCACAGCCCTCGTGCCCCTTTTCAAATTTGGTGGCGGAGCTGGGAATCGAACCCGGGCTTCCAGGGGTGGCAGCTGCTCACGCTAACCAGTGCACCACAGAGGCGGCCCATGAATACTTTACCACAATAATCGTTTAGTGTAATTATTTATTATTACTAGGTTGAAAGTTGTCCATTATGAAGTGTGGCGTAGTTTTAAAAACCAAGGCAACAGACATCTACAATAAAGGCTGTATACATTTCAAAAATAGCAGTAAAATGCTGTATTTATCATACTTGGTGTACGTTTGAACGAAATAAGTGATTATTTATGGTTACGTTTTCTTGGTGGTGGGCGTTCCATTCCCTTTATTTGTAAATGTGAATGAAAATTAAATAGGGCTGGAAATGTACAGAGCATAAGCAACTGAATTGAGTGATCTCTTTTCGCCCTCACAACGCATTGTTCAGTTAATTCCTTGTTCTTTAAACGAAATCTGAAACAAAATTCGACAAATAATTACCGTGGCTATCCGTACTTTCGCTAAGTAAACAATAAAATGGATTTAATTACAAACAGAAATTACAAAAAGGAATCTCGGCTATAATTCAGCAATACGTACTTAAAGTACGATATATCCTTGGTTTTCTTACTCCGATTAGTACAACCATACGCTGAGCTTACGGCTGGCATTCTTGAAAGCGAGAATCTATCTTTTCACTTCTTAAAACTTAGGGAATTAAATTGGCATGCACGATCTCCCTGTCACCTCAACATATGCTCTCGCGCCAATTCGCTTTGTTTTGACAACCGTTAACATGGCTGCCCCTTATCAACTTGCTTCAAGCAGGGAGCGCTGATGTCAGGTATACAGCCCCTCTATGTTATTCTAGCTCGTTGAAGCAGGAGTAGATTCGCTCGGTTGACCTTGCCGGACTCATTCTTGTCACGTGACCATAGACAGGAATCCTTCTGTTCAGCATAGCGTTGGTTACCGTTTCTACGTGGGAATAGAGCTCGTCTTCTACATTCATCTTTGTCTTTGATGGGGCCCAAGATTTTCCTCAAAATATTTCTTTCTTTGATCTGAAATTTCTCAACAAGGCCTTTATTGTTCGTTGCAAGTAGAGGGCCTCCGGACGAATGTCAGTGCGGTAGTGTCTGAACTTGGCGTTGAAGGGAAATGACCTTTTGTTTTACATATATTATTATTATTATTATTATTATTATTATTATTATTATTATTATTATTATTATTATTATTATTAGCATGGTTTTGTGGAGCGGAGAGGTGAAAGAAGGTGCGGTCATGAGTGGGTTGATATAAGGCAATTAGAAGATTAATTTAAAGCTTTAAAATTAAAGCTAGGCTATATTTCCTTTCTCTGCTACCTTTTGGTTCCTTTTTAGATGTTACATTTTAACAAACAATTCGCTAAGAGACAACAAGATTTCAATTACAAAACTAGCTCGTTAGTTTAGGTACAATGTAGGAAAAATCATAATAATGAACAATTTGACAATTAACAAGCTGAGCTCAAAGCTCCCAGTTTACAAATATGACTTGAGCAGTACTGCTCCATTCACTCCATAATCAAGGAGACGGATCTCCCGATTTCTTTTACACCATAGTAACAGCCTCTTTGCTCTACAAGTTAATCTAGGAGATTACTCCTCGAACCTTCTAACATTTCAGCCTTCCAAAGGCACCTTTCAGCTTTCACATTAATAACCAGAGCGTCTTTGCTCTGTGAAACTTAGGAATCTATTTCCAGGCCCATCAAAGGCACAACCGACATTTTACAAATTCAAGCAATATGCTCAACAGTCTAACCTCCAAACATAAAGGGGATAAAATAGAATTTCACCGGGGTATTGAATACCCATTCTACCGGGCGTTTTTGAATAAACATAGGTTTAAAGTTCCTGGCCCAAAAATCAAAATTGTGTGGAGGCGGATATTTGCGCTCCTTGAAAATCGAAATATAAAGATCTAAAATCCTATTTTTACTTAAAGCCCGAAGCTACAGAGGCTAAACCTATACTACTGAGGTGACTAGATGGAGAGAATCTTTAATTTGCAAGGATTGCAAACTGGAAAATATTAGAAAATCATAGTCACGTTGAAATTAAGTTGATAGGAAACACGAGAGCGTCGTTCACTCTCTATTCCCTGATTACGGTTAAGTTCCTTTGACTGGTTTGAAATTTACATTTTAGAAAATTAAAGTTTCATTTTAAGATATTGGAAACATTCCCCTCGAGCCAGCTGTCAAAGGCTATCACTTAGTTAAACCAGGACTGCCATTACCTTGAGCTAATGGACTTCTCGACGATGGACGAGGCACCCCGCCTCTCTCCACAACCACACACACTACACTGGAGCGATGAATAAGACAACTTGGTCGAAAAATGTGCCAGCTTTTATACCCGAGAGCAAAGTTCCAGAAAATTCTGGGCTAAAGCCCGATACAGCCCCAATTTTTATTGGTTAATTAAATAAATATCAGACTGTCGATCGGCTGAAAAATAAATATACAAAATTTTCCATTGGCCAACATCATACGTCGGGGGAAGCGATAGAAGTATTGTAAACTTTAACATCCAAAAAAAGAATAATCACTTCAATTTAGGAAACTTTAGAATACAAAATTACTTTAAGAGTTTACTAGTCAATCTTCACGCCACAGGGCATCACATACGTTACAGTAGAGACATCTGTAGAGAAATGCCCAAACTTCCTGTATTAGTTGTTGCAAGTTTTAGATTTAAGATGGCATTCTTCAAGGCGCTTCATTTGAATTATTATTATTATTATTATTATTATTATTATTATTATTATTATTATTATTATTATTATTATTATTATTATTATTATTATTATTATTACATCATTCTGTTATGATCCGAGAGCCACGCTGTCACCAGGGGTATTAAATTATTTTACTTTTCCACAGGGAATTTAACTCACACTCATTCGAGTGTTCATAGTACCCCTTTCTTATCACAGCGTGACGGCCGTGGCGCTATAACAGCACAGAACTAAGTTTCTATTATTGAGTATGTTATGCAACATACCTCGATTTAAAATATTCATTGTGAGGTGGGAACATCTGCTATCCATCTCTTCACCTTGTGGAATAAAATGTATTCTAATATGTAAACATTGCATTGTTTAACGATGAGAATACTTTCAACGAGGTGAAGGATTATGTAAAATTAAAGCTATCAGGTATTACGTAACAAAACTTACTACTAAATTGCACCTAACGTGGTAATTGTGGTATAATGGGAGTTGCCACGATAATTACACATCTACTTCATTTCTTTAAGGATCAGTCAAATGAAAACAGGTCATCTGCCTTAATATTACAACTGCTATGTTTTCATTCCTCCCCTGAAGGGGGAGGCGGGCCTCCTAGACGTTGATGTCGTCTCCCAGGCCAGGAGATTTGTATCGGAGAAGGAGATGTTCGGAGACGGTGAGTGGGTTGGCGGCCGTGGCGTGTACTACGAAATGCCCCGGCATTCGCTTTAGTGCAGGAGAATGGAAAACCACGGAAGACCATTTTCAGGACAGCCGACAGTGGAGACCAGGCCCTCTCCATCCTCCGATTACAGAGGTGTAGAGCCACGGTAGAACCGTGGCCACCCCTCCTCTCCTCGGTAGACCGGTCAGAATGCAGAGCTGTCGGACCACTTGTGGGTCGAAGCGTACGCTGTAACCGCAGACTCGTCTGCCAAATATTTCGTTCCTCAAAAGTTAATCACCAGAACTGTTAAGAGTGACATAGTACGAAAGTGAAAATCCACAGCCTGTTTCCAGTCATGCGACCAGGTCTGGAATGGAATGAATGAAGCTCCAATCTAGCGGTGAGGATAGGAATTGTGCCGGTTGCCGAAGCCCATCGCACTCCTCTGGGACAATGATTAATAAATGGAAGGTGAAATGAAATGAGACTGGAGAGTGTTGCTGGAATGAAAGACGTCAGAGAAAACCCTGCCCCACCTCCGCTTTGTCCAGCACAAACTTCACATGGAGTGACTGGGATTTCAACCGCGGAGCCCAGCGGTGAAAGGCGGGCGCGCTGCCGCTTGAGCCACGAGGTCTAGTGGCACACTGTAAGTTGGTAAAGAAACCCTGTAATGTGCAATAAATAAATAAATAAATAAATAAATAAATAAATAAATAAATAAATAAATAAATAAATACATAAATAAATAAATAAATAAATAAATAAATAATGCGTTCGATAGCATTAACCCCAGCGAAAGAAGTAATCCACCTGCAGTGTATGATATCAATCACCACGCGCCGCATGCACGATACTTAAGATGTGAACTGAGTTGTCTTCCCCGGAACCTCCTTACATCTACAGAAATAACAACGAAGAAGTTGCACAACCGTATGCTCCGACAACAATATCAAGCCGTGTCGGATTCAGGAGGAATGCATCGAATCGTAGACTTCCCAACAAACCTCGGGACACCTGGTATCGGGTAATCCACAATAAAATACCCACAAATAGTAAGCTACACCACACAATTTGAAAGAAAACGATTTGTGCACGTTATGTCGGAACTGCAGTGATACCATACATCAAAGACTTGCTCGTTGTGAAAATCATCCAGATGGTGTGGAGAGAATTTATGGGGCTATTATAAACCGTTATAGATCAGTCAGACATTTACATTACATCCGACAGGTCAATCCGTCCGACCTTCAGTTTGAGGCCATCTGAATTGAACAGTGCAGTAGTGTTGCTACTAGGGTTTTGTGTACGCAGCGTGTTACATACTAATAGTCCTGGAAGTGCAGAAGATATCTTCTCGTATATGAGTGTCTGGATGAGGAAAGCTCTTACCTGTCCGAAGAAAAGGAAGTGCCTCGGGAAATATTCCAGTAAACTAGCTGGCCTATGTTAACCAAGTGCAAGTGCGGTTCCACAAAGTGAGCGCTCCAGTGTGAGCGTGAAAAGGAAATGGAAGAAAGGAACAGTGACTCTATTGAATGTGCTTAATTTATTTGGACCTTTAGAAAAAGGTTTTTTTTTTTGTTGTACTTGTTATTGTTCAATTACTGATTTGTTGTTTGCCAGTTTAAAAGTATAAATAAATAAAAGAACACTTAAAAACGATAGCATGGCGGGCCGTTTTAACTTTATGGTGCGCCCCAGTTATGCTCAAGTTGAAGAAAGACATTCGTGGACGCCAGTTGGCATCGCACGATGACGTGTGTGACTGGGTATAATTGTTGCCCCGTCGACATCGCGCTAGCTTTTTTAAGATTAACCGTCACATCACTCAGAGGGATAAGTGTCTTGGCAGTTCTGATGTTAGAATGCGGAGGTCGGCGGATGCAGGGTGGGCGTTAGCCTATAATTGGCCACGCTGGTCCGTAGTCCGACAGCTCTGCACTTCGACCGGTCAACTGAACAGAGTAGGGGTGCCACGGCTCTACCGTAGCTCTACGCCTCAGTATTAGGGAGATGGAGAGGGACTGGTTCCCACCGTCGGCTGTCCTGAGAAAAGTATTCCGTGGTTTTTCATTCCCTTGCACTAAGGCGAATGCCGGGACAATTTCTAGTATAGGCCACGGGCAACAACACTCTCACCTTCGCCACACATCTCCGACACGGACATCCTGGCCTAAGAGATGGCGTCACCGTCTAGGAGGCCCGCCTCCCCATTCAGGGGAGGAATGAAATCATTTAGTAGTAGTAGTAGTGGATTGTGGATGTTTAGGCAGTAATAGGTCATCATCATCATCATCATCTGTTTACCCTCCAGGGTCGGCTTTTCCCTCGGACACAGCGAGGGATCCCACCTCTACCTCCTCAAGGGCAGTGTCCTGGAGTTTCAGACTCTTGGTCGGGGATACAACTGGGGAGAATGACCAGTACCTCGCCCAGGCGGCCTCACCTGCTATGCTGAACAGGGGCCTTGTGGAGGGATGGGAAGATTGGAAGGGATAGGCAAGGAAGAGGGAAGGAAGCGGCCGTGGCCTTATTTTAGGTACCATCCCGGCATTCGCCTGGAGGAGAAGTGGGAAACCACGGAAAACCACTTCCAGGATGGCTGAGGTGGGAATCGAACCCACCTCTACTCAGTTGACCTCCCGAGGCTGAGTGGACTCCGTTCCAGCCCTCATACCACTTTTCAAATTTCGTGGCAGAGCCGGGAATCGAACCCGGGCCTCCGGGGGTGGCAGCTAATCACGCTAACCACTACATCACAGAGGTGGCTAGGCAGTAATAGGTTAGAAATGAAAAATGAAAATCCACGGCCTTTTTCCAGTCATTCGATCGGGTCAGGAATGAAATGAATAAAGCCCCATTTAGTGGCGAGGATAGGAATTGTGCCGGCCACCGAAGCTTGTCGCACTTCTCTGGGGCAATGATTAGTGAATTACAGATGAAATGAAATGATATTGGAGAGTGTTGTTGGAATGAAAGATGACAGGAGGAACCGAGGTACCCGGAGAAAAACTTGTCCCGCCACCGCTTTGTCCAGCACAAATCTCACATTGAGTGACCGGGATTTGAACCATGGATCCCAGCGGTGAGAGGCCAGCGCGCTGCCGCCTGAGCCACGGAAGTTCGCAGTAGGTTAGAATGCAAACTTATTTGTCTAGTAAGAGGTGTAGACTAGCCCGCTCTTACGCAGTGTAGTGTGAGCAACATAACTTGTAGGGGTTCTAATAGGCTGGGCCCCTACGGTTTATGCAACTCTCATACCTGAACTGTTGTTCGGATGGATTATACTTGTTACTCGCTTGCACTCTGACGATCGTTGTATGCACAGTACTCCGACATTGTCAGTTATTGTATCCGGATTGAGTCGCTCAGGTGACAAAACGCTGGCATTCTGAGTCCAAGTTGGTGGGCGGAGCCCCGTGCAGTGGCGAATTACCCATACATGCGATTGATGTGTCACATCCCTTGTATTTTCAATGAAAAATAAATATTCACCGTTCGTATATTAATGGAAGTTATTTATATAAAATTCAAACACCCAATTATCGATACTCAGAGATGGATGGAACAAGCGTGGCTGGTTAGTGACTGCTGCTATTTGTCAAACTATTCCAGAGATGGCAGCACAATAATTGAACCCTTGTTGGATGTTGATCTCTCTCGTGGTGTTGGAATTAGGAATGAACAGCCACATCCATCGAGAGGGCGGTGCAAGGTGGAATTCTGAATGTTATAGTGTGTGGCCGGGATTTATTTGCTATTTTGTGAGATACTGGATTTCTTGCATGGCATGGTTCTTTCCTTGTGCTATAAATGGTTAAATATGACAAAGTGTGTTGTAGTAATATAAATGATTCAGTTTTGTATGCTTGTAGTGCAAATATCAAACAAAGAAAATGCCGGAATGATGCGATTTTGAAACGATATCATACCAATCAGACAGTAGTTTAACAGGCATGGATGTTGGAGCGCCAGTGTTACGCGTTTCTACCGTGCAATCCTAATTGAATCCTAACGGTTGTGTTATCGAACGATTATTAACAGAACCTTTTAGTATAATTTATTTTACGAAGAAAAGCAGAATTATAAATGAAGGACAACCGCGTCCCACTCTGATTGTAACCACACAACTTGAGTCGTGTGTTCGTCATTTCAACAGGGATATTTATGTAACAGACAACTGAATAGTGGATGTGAGATCTCAAATAAACTTTTCTGTTGGCCTTTTTTGTTGTTTTTCTCTTGCAAAATGTGTTTGGAATGACGGTCTGTTTGCATTGATGTTTGCACATTTTTTCGGTTACATGGTCTAAACCAGAAGTCAGGAGTCGCCACTGGCCGCGTGGTATCTGAAAGGCCTTCAAATACTTCAGCCTCGTGTTGGTAGATTTACTAGTAAGCAAAATACCTTCTGTTACCCGAGTACCTATATTCCTAATCTAATATTTCCTGTATCACCTGCCTTCGTTCGACTGCACTCCATTACTTTTGTTTTGGATTGTCTATTTTCATCTTGTATTCCTTCTCCAAGAATGTGTCCATACCATTCAGCAATTTCTCCAAATCATTTACAGACTCAGATAAAATAACAATATCATCGGCAAATCTCAGAGTTTAATTTCCTCTCCCTGGATTTTGATCAATTCCTATTCCAAGCAATAGATACGAATTAATAATTCACTTAAATATATGTTATACACAATATCAAACAACTTTTAATACTTTACTTCAGAAAAGTTGCTGTTATAATGCGTTTGCTAAATTTCTCCATTTTATTTCAAGTCTTCTCAGTTCTAAGTTTTAGTTGTAATTTTCATTAATGTTATTATCTGTAGTCCTATTATACCATGTGTAAAATAATGTTTATAATTGGATAATTCATTAATCATAATAATAACACAACTCCAATCAATAAACAACGACCATAAAACTACTCCTCAAACACCCCAACACTACTCCATGTTCGCAACGAGCCTGCTTTTATGTACCTGGTGATGAAGTTCTACTATCTTCGGGATGAGGCCAGAATAGGGTCGTTCTAGTTTCGCCTTCCGCAAAATCCACGGAGACACCAGACGAAATGCACATTACGAGCAGAAGCGTTCAGGTACCCTCACGTTGGTCGAGAGTCCCCCAGCCTGACTCACTCACCTATTCATAGAAATACTTGAGGGCCTTCCAGAATGCTGGGAGTCGCAGGAACACGTAGGTCTAACAATAATCTTCTTTATATCCTGTTTCAGAACATTGTGTGGACGAGAGCAGATCGGCCCGAGTACGCTACTAGGGCACTGTACCAGAGACAGAACGGCGTCACCCAGCGTCGCGGGGGATCCACTATGTACTTGCGAGATGTGAGACCTGGAGACACAGGACTCTATCGCTGTCTAGCCACATCTCGTGACCCAGTCACCTCGGCGCTGCGGACAGTCTTCCAGGATGTGCACTTCTACCCCGCAGTCTAGCAACGTCACTATGGGCAAACAAATAGTGTCATGAACTGTGAACAGTTCCACTTTAGAACGTGGAGATTTCAGTTAGTGAGTCACTGATCATTTCTTGATTGCGATCTCCCTTCCAAATGTGTTGTAAAAATATCTTGTTTTGTAAAATGTTTACACCAGTGATGCACAACTCAATGTTGCAGTAAGAGGGAACTTATAAGACCAACAATAAATCAGCATAAATGTATCAAGATAAGATTATTAAAATATACAATACTCATTTTTCATTTCAATGTTTTCATTCCACACCCTGGCCAAGAGATTCGTAAACTATTCTCAATACATGAAGTTATACAGTATAGGACGTTGAGTATAACTCAGAGGTGGTTATCAGGTGAAATTGTAGGGAGTTCAATAGTGTAATGTGCCTTTATTCAAGTTGCGAAGACAACTAATCGAAATAGGCTACTGTGTAGTCAAACCCTGTAATATTCATCAAGTCCCGTCACTGGTACATTCATACACTGCTTGATACAAGTGCTCTAGCCTATAACATTTTTCCACATTCAACTCACGCTCACAGACTAAGATTAAGCGTTTCATGACTTTGTCGGCTACAGGAGATTTACATCAGCTGGCAGTCAAAGGCTGGTACGCTTAAGAACGATGTGACCTACGCTGGAACTACCAATGAGTTCATACCGAAATCTACCTTGATTTTTTTTCCTAAATAATTTACGCCTTAAAGAAAGCGAACTTTCCAAAAATTAGCTGCGAATTTTAAACGGAAAGTCCCAAATTCGTACCTGGAATATGTCGTATGAGAAACATGAGTGAGCAGCGTGACATCTCTGAACAGTTCGAGTTACTTGAGTGAGATGTGGTGGCGCGCGCTTGACTGCAGCGTGTGCGTATATCTTCCACCAATAATATGGGCTGGCCAAACAAATATAAACACCCCTTGCAGTTACACTTTACTTCGTTTTTCGGGACAATAGTTTCGACTTCGGAACCTTCCAGTCAATATTTTTTGTAAGTGAGTTTATTATACGGCGTGGGTGATTTGAGCAAAATTTCAAGGTAGATTTCGATATGAGCTTATTGTTAGTTGCTTTGTTAAGTAAGTCGGGACTAACACAGACGACTGAGAGAATGATCAGGGCTAGATGATCCTGGACTGCCGCTCAGCCTGAACAAATACCTGAAGTGTGGTTCACACATAATTGATACAATCGTTACTCTTGAAGCGAAGCGAAAACAAGTTATTTCACTCCCTCTCCTCAGACGAGGAGGGGCGGGCTATCAGCTCAACTAAGGAGCTCTTCGGCCGTGTAAAGGAAAGAATTAGTGAAAAAGAGAAAATGTAGGGGGTGTGTGTTGTACACACCAGAGGGGGAAAAGAGTTAATGAATCTGGCGTAAAGGCACCGTCACAAGAAGCCGGGACCCAGGAAAGACCCACAAAGCACCCCGCGTAGGCAAACCCCCGCAAACACCGGGGGAAGAGGGACAATTGATTTATTTAATACCGATGTATCTCGGTCGCGCATTACAGAAAGTGAGAGTATTTACAGAGAATTACATAAATTACAGAAATTGTGCTGGGAGAAAGTTGGAGTAAGGAGGAGGGTAGGATTGTGAGAGAAGGTAGACAAGGGTCGTGGTAATGTTGGTAATGGAAGTGGCTAGTAGGCGAAGGAGGTCTAGAGTCGGGAAGGGCGATATGAGGAAGTTCGGTTGTGGAGCGGGTAGGGGGACAGCTTGCGGGGGTGGGATGGGTGGCGGAGCGGGCGGCGGGCTACGAGAAGGGGTAAGAGGCGGGGAGCGGTCGGGGTGTGGTGGGGAGCGAGAGGGCTCCACTCGATAAGTCCGCCCGCGAAAACGGACGCCGGTGGTGAGTAGATGGTCTACGTCGGCTGCAGAGGAGAGTTGGATGCGCACCATGAAGGTCGGGCCGTTGGCGTTGAAGATACGAAACGCCCGACGGGCGGGGATGCCTGTCAGTTGTAGTTCCTCCAGGATGTCCCGGTCGGCGATGGCGGGGTCAATGCCACGGATGACACAGCTCGGAGATGAAGACTGCTGGTGAGTTGCTGTGGTTGCTTCGGCGCGGGAGATTTGCTGAGCTGTAATGGCGGCATCCGTGTAGGTGACAGGAGGCGGGTGTGGACTGGATAGTGTGGGAGAGAGGGAGGTGTGGGGAGTGGACATGATAGGAGTGAGGTGGCTAGTCGTTGTATGAAGAAGAGAAGTAGACGAGGTAGTATGGGCAGAAGTGGTGATGGTAGTGGTAGGGGTAGTAGTAATGAGAGTGGCCATTATGACGGAGGGGGGCGCTGGAGACGGTGGGGATGTGTGAGGGTGACGGACATGAACAGTGGAAATGGGATGAGGATGGTGGCGCCACGCCTCGATGAGTTCCTCCGGACTAGAGACCACTTCATGGAGCCTGCCGTTGATGGTTGCGCCGTTGGAGATCAGGGCTGCTGGGGTCTGAATGGAGGAAGAAGGCCAGAACCTTCGTCGAAAGTTGACCAGTGAAGTCGTCCCGGAGCCGCAGGACATGGTAGATGGGGTAACCAGCCTGGCCGATTTCACGGCGAATAAACAGGTCGCGGAGAGTGGTGTCCACATCCTGAATAAGACAGGTGTAAAACATCGTGGAGTGGGGAAGGCGACAGCCAACTAGGCGTCTGCCCGTTTAATTATTCTTGGGCCGACTGAGTATGCGCAGAGAAGAGGGCCACCCAGCTGAGAAAAGTGTGGACACGTGAGAGTGAGAGTGTTACTCTTGTCCGTCTGTCTGAGCAAGTTTTCATTCCCCACCCTGAAGGGGTGGGGCGGGTCACCTAGAGGGTTACGCCCTCTCTCTGGCAAAGAGATGCGGGCGGGTTGGGGAGATGTGAAGGAAGAAAAAGGGGGGTACAAGGATTTGAAGAAGAAGGAGATGGGAGAGGAATTTTGCCTTTGCCTAAGTTTTTATTGGTTTTATTTTTATTTTTAATACATAGCTTTGTTGTAAAGAGGTACAAAGTCATATAAGATGTACATGAGATGAGGAGTTTATACGAGGGTACCAGGTTGGAGATGGATGGTGAGGATGTGCAAGGTTGTAGTAAGATTGCAAAGGGAAGAGGTGAGGAATCGGAGAAGGTCTAGCATTAAAGGTGTGAGGGGAAAGAAACTAGGCATGGAAAGTGGTGGACTAGGTTGAAATGATGGGGCTGGCCGGGGGCGACGAGGAGAGTTGCTGGGGGAATGTCGAACTGGTTGGGGTGGGGAGATTGAAGGTTCCACTCTGTAGCGGTGGTTGCAAATGTATGTGCCAGTTGTAATCAGCCGTTGAACATCTTGAAATGTCGGGAGTTGGACACAAACCATATATATCGGGCCAGATGCATTCTGAATCCTAGAAACTCGACGGACAGGGATGCCTTCTGCCTGAAGTTGGTGAAGAATTGTGCGAGCTGAAAGGGTAGGATCGACTCCGCGGATCACGCAGCTATACTTGGTGTGATGTGTTGATTGTAGATCGGCGGCAGCTGCGGCGTTGTTGTGGAAAGATTGTGGAGGCGGTGACGGCGCTGATGCTGTGGAGTCCAAGGGGGTGTCAGGGAGTGGATGGAGATGAGATTGCTCGGTGGTGGTGGAAAGAGGAGGGGATGATATCATAATGGGCGATGGATGGCAAGTCGTTATTGTAGTGATGAGATTATGGGAGGGGGTGAAGGCCGACATCGTAAAGGTGGAGGTTGTGGTAGTTGTGTGGTGAGACGAAGAGGAGGGCGGTGTCAGCTGTTGCGATGTCTGAAGTGGAGGCGCGTTTACTATGGGCAGGATAGTTGGGTCGGCAGAGAGCTGAGCTAGTATGGATTTGCGAGTAGGCTCCACTTGGTAAAAACGGTGGTGAATGGTCATTCCGGTGGCGAGGAGGCGCTTCCAGGCGTCCAACGTAGGTAGGTAGAGAAGGATCTTCGGTGATGCTGATGAGGTGTAGCCGTCGAGCAACCGGTAAGCATATTCCACGGGGATGCCGGCGGAGCGAAGGTGGCTGGTGATATCATCTTCCGAAATGGTTGGATCAACACCGTCGATAATACAGGTGAGCATATTGATGGGAAGGCCGACTTCCTTTGCGGTGTCAGGCCTATGAGCTTTATTGGCGCTGGCGAGGTGCAAGGTAGAGTTGAGACGGCACCCGGCCAGCCAAAAACGTGCAGCGTTGATGTGGAAATCGAGGTCTCCACAGCAAGAGGTTTGTGGTCGATGTGATGTGATCGTTTTTCCCTCAGATTTATTCGTTTTGAAGGGAAACCAGAGCTCGTTACTCTTGAAGGCTTGCAACATCCATTAGCTTGGCTCTTGCGAGACATCTGATGGTGTCACGCTGATGGACGCTCGAGTGTGACAAATGTTTCAAAACAGAGCTCGACTGCTGTGTGATAGCACAAAACTACGAGAGAGATAAAGATAACCAATTATATCTAATAAGAATAATATACTCCTGGAACAAATCAGAGTGGAGATGCTGCCACACTATCCACTAAACTGAAAACAATACGTAGTAGAGTTATTAAGTTCATGAACTGGCCGTCTTGTGCCGCTGTGGTGCACTAAAGCGGAGAGTTTGCACCAAACGATGTTGCCCTGACAGTTCTCCGCTATTCCCAGCAAGAGGCAGTTGCGTTCTTACAATATAAGCAGATCTACGGTCTCTGTTGTGAAAGGTTGTTGAATGTCAGTGGCGGAACTCGAGAATGTCCTAGTTCGAGCAACGGGAAAATGTCAAGTTTTGCCAAAAATGAGGAAAATCCGCTAGCGAAACGTTTGAGATGATCAAGCCGAAATTGCCCGGATCACCAAGACGGGAATATGACGCGAAAAGGCAAGTCAAAAGACTATGTGATCCTTGAACTGTTAGCGCCAGTCCACGAACGTACTGACTGTAGTACGTACATAGGTGTACACTGTGTTGTCTACACTGTAAGCGGCAGTCCAAGAGGTTATTGACTGTTGTACATGTGTACGCCGTGTTGCCTACACTTTGGGTGCCAGTCCATGAACTTATTAATTCAGGGGCGTATTTTCCTTGTATGCAAAGCATTCATTGTATGCGTTATGATAACGTAAAACTGTCTGAAGTACGATTTTAGGTTGTTTCAAGTCGAGTATTATTAATTTCATCTCTCAGAAGTTCAAAAGTTCCGCACAACTGCACTAGTTCCGTTACTGGCTACGTGTGGTGCTAGTGTAGTCTCGCCATCTAATCCACTGCAGAAAGAAAGAGAGAGCAAATTGAGAAGTTATTGACGTAAGGCATTCAATCTTAAAATTGCATTCAGTGGAAGACGTAGTTCTGAAGCCCTACGCATGATGTCACTGCACTTGAATCTTTGTCACCAGCCACGTGCTATCCTCTGCCAACTGTTAACAGCTTTGGGGAAAGTCGGAATGTCCAAGATAACGACGAGCGGGAAGCACGGATCACTGAACTTTCTTCGGTGCGGGCCCCATACGGCTGCTCCATTTTCTAGGACTGGCCTTAACGACGATAACCATCCCAAAGCTGTGTGGAGGCTTTTTCGTGTTTAGATTCTGTTGCTGTTAATTATAAATTTACTCATTCAGAACATATATTTCATATTCCCTATAGGAATCAACATCTATATCATCTGATGGCCAAGCAGGCATCAATTTTTGGTTACGAGACAAAGTCTCTCATAGTGCATTGGCACTGCCGGTGGCTACAATTAGCCTACGCAGTGTTCTCCACGGCGTCACATACACACATAGCTACTTCTAGGGCAAGGATAGCTACTCTCATCTCTTCGCACAGTTTTTTCGGCTGGGTGGCCCTCTCCTCTGTGGCAACTCAGTCGGCCCAAGAACAATCTCAACGGCACACGCCTCGTTGGCTGTCGCCTCCCCTCTTCATCAAGTATGACCGCCCCGAGCATTACCGCCTCATCCTTAGTGTGGACGATAATCTTGAAGAGGAAATGATTCTGGACGCGCTCCCAATTCATTCTTGTTTGCGGCTTGAGGATCGCACCACTGGACTGCCCACACAGGTCATGGTCGACTTCTTCGAGCCAGCTGATGCGATAGCATATCAAACCAGCGGAGCACTCATCGCCGGAAGACTTTATTACGTGGTTCCTGTTGCTGAGTACGTTCTTCAACAACTACACTCCACCTCCGATGATGTCCCTAGTATTCACCTCTATCCACCCCGAACATCTCTGCCAGTTACTACTTCTACTTCGTCCATAATCACTACTTCTCCTACTACCTATACCTTTTCTGCTCACACTTCTTCTTCTGTCCTTCCTACCACTTTTAGTCATCCTTCTCCTCTTATGTCAACGTCCACCACTTCCTTACCTCCCCCATTACGTCACCCCCAGCGACCCCCTGCCGATCGTATGGACGCCCCTTCAACCTCTCCAACAGTCTCTCAAGGACCAGCAACTGTCGTCACAGCCCCATCGCAGCGTCCCCCACCGAGTTGTGTCATCCGTGGGATTGATCCTACGATCACCGATCAGGATTTCCTGAAGGAACTTCAATTGGCAGGCATTCCAGTTCGTCGCGCGATGGACGCTCATGGACTCTCATGGACCCACATTTATGCTCCGTCTTCAACTTTCATCTGAAGCCGATGTCGAGCACCTCATCAACAACGGCGTCAATCTTCGCAGAAGAACCTATCGCGTGGAGCCCTCTCGTTCCCCTCCCCGTCTTGGCCGTCCCCCTACTCCTACCACTCCTACTCGCCCACCACCTCCTCCGCCACTCAACCCACCCCTACAACCCTTCTTCCACCCTGCCCCCCAACCTAACCACTTTCCCCCGCCCCTCCCGATCTTGGATCATCTTCAACTACTTGCTACCTCTATCACCAATATCACCACTACCCTTTACTACCTTCTGTCCCAAAACTACTTTACTCCTTCTTCCCCCCTATCATACCGGCTCAATATCTATAAATGTTTGTACTATTGTAAATCTCTGTCATACTCTCCCTTTTCTAATTTGCGCGCCCGAGATACATCAATCAAATTTCGTCCTCGTCCGTTGCTGTTTGTTGGGGTCCGCTCACCAGGGGTGCTTTGCGGGTCCCCTCCTGGGATCTGGCTTCTTCTCGCAGTTCCTTGCGCCAGTTCAATAATCTTCTTCCTAACCTTGGTATGTACAAGACATACCACCACTTTCACTTTCAACTCTTTTTCTATGAACTTTCTCCCTTTCCAATGGCCAAAGAGCTACTCGTTTAGCTGACGGCCCGCCCTCTCCTCGTCAGAGGAGAGGGAATGAAATAACCGCTTTGATTGATTTGATTGGCTCCACGGTATGCACTAGCCAGCGTCTTGGTAGGTGTGCTAGGTACCAACTGATGAGCCCAGCCTTGCACACGGGGGCGAAACGCTGGCAACCAGGAATGAGTTAGCTGGAAAATTTATAATGTCCAATAACGGACCATTTATATTGGTATTATTTGCTGTTAATCAAGTCAAATAGATGCTAATATTTCGCTATCTTGTTCTAATGCTGAGGCATTAGATATGCGTATCAGACTCCACGTCAGAACTGATTCACGCTTCACGCCAAAAACTCTCTTAAAAGTGTTAGGAAAACCTGTTATACATGATTATGGATTATCTGAAAATGCCTTGTGTAAAACAGGAACCTCAGCTGCATATTCTATTCCAATTGCAACACTACAGTGAATCCTCTGTCCTCTATCGATATATATATATATATATTCCCCCACATCGAACTAGTGAGATTTTAACCCAATTAGTGACTTCATGATAGTTGCCAAGACTGACTACTACTACTACTAAAAGGAAAATATTAATTACAGCAGCAGCAATAACAAAAATAATTATTATTATTATTGTTACGGAGATTTCCGTGGTAGGTAGAGGTGAAAGAAGGTGCGGGTGTGAATAGGTCTCCAGCTACGAAAGCAAAATTAATTTAAAATTTAACAAGGTTATATTTTCTTTTCAAAATAAGGAAATAACAAGCATGGCAGGTACAAAGTAGCAAGTCAAAAGGGTAGTTACAATATTTACAGGCTTTGGGCTTCGCGCCCTGACTTCACAATGCTTGGGCAATCAGCTCAGTTTTACCCCAAACACAAGTTTCAACAGAGGGGCAGAAAACCCCATTCATGCCTAGGAGCCCTAGCTCCAAATTACACTGAAAAGCCTCCACGAGGCATACAACACTCAATTTTCAAAAGAGCCACTCGCTCTCAACTTTAAGCCTCTCAAAGGCCACACCAAACTCCACCTTCAAGTTGTCCTCACTGGACATAGACACAGGGGTAAAATACCCAACCTACTGAGGTCTATTAAATGAAAAGGGGTAATTACATGACCTTCAAAATAACAATTTGAGAGGAGGCGATCTGCACTCCTAATACACTTTGTTTTTAAAACCTACTTGGCCCTAGGCCATTAATGCAAGGGCTAATCCCATACTACAGAGGTGACTTCAGAAAAGAACAATTTACATTATGTTAACAAAGAATAGGTTGAGAAAAATAAGTTCACCTCAAAACATTATGATTGGGAGCTCGAGAGGGTTAAGCACTCTCTATCCCGATATGCAGTTCAAAAGATGAAGTAGATACAAGTTTCTTTACATTTTAAGGAAGGTTACATAATGGAAAAAGCTTCGGACCCGCCCCGAGAGTTAAACTGCTGAGCAAGCACGAAAATAAGTAATTAATCGGCCATTACCTTGTTGTTGACCGCTGCCGAAGAAAGAGGCACTTCCCGCCCCCTGCTATGTACTTTACACACTGAAAGATGGAACAGAAGTGGCGCAGAGACCCTAAAATCAGCAGTTTATATACTCTCGCGGAAGGTTCTAGGCGTTAGGGGAATGAAAACACCCTCCCACAAACACTTTATTGGGTAGGATACAGCAGCATATTCAAGTTGGGGGAAGATACCTCGGATTGGTCAGAAATTAATAAAAGAAATTCGGGATTGGTTACGTACAAAACAAGGAGAAAGAGAGGGGTATACAGCCAACTTAAACAACAACAGAAGGAAATTTAACAAGAAACAAACTTTTGAAATAAAAATTTCTCCAAAGAACAGTTCTTTTTCTTCGCACTAGGGTGCACTATTGTAGTTCTTCAGTAGTGTCCTCTAGAAGAGAAAGTTCACACTTGTTACTTCAAGCGAAACAAAAACACATCAAAAATGACACAATTCTAAAACTCCGAAATTTACAGGTAGTGACATCTTCTGAGAAAGTAGAAAATTAATACTGTCAATAAGGTTCAGGTTTCCTCCAGCAGAGGAGTTTCAACTGGCGCACCTTTTGAATTAGCGGCGTGGTGGTGTACCGCCCGGCACAATTATTATTATTGTTATTGTTATTATCATTATTATTTTACAAATACATAAAACTAGACAAACAGTGATCAGGAAGTCCAGACTGACATACACTTTTCAGTACACTAGAAGAATTCAAAGTACAAAAGATAGGAACATAAGAGGAATGATCAAACAAAATTTAACTGAAACTACTTCGAATGTTAAATTCCTAGGTGAAATATCTGAGCCTTTTACTCCTGGGAAAATGAAATTAAAGGAGTGACCACTGGCAGACTACTCAAAGATATAATTCAAGTGAAGTGTCTGTCCCTTGCAGATGATTTAGCAGTTATTTCAAATAATAGGTAAGAAGCAATTCATTCAGTTAAAAAGTATCCAAGAAATTATCATCGAAACAAGACTTCAAATCTTGTATGAAAAACTCAGTACATGGAAGGAGCCCTACGACATTTAGATAGACAACCTTTGATAACTAAATTCGACAAAATGTCTTAACTAAACAAGTTTTAATACTTAGGAAAAGTCATTCCACCCTCC
Source organism: Anabrus simplex (assembly GCF_040414725.1). Lineage (NCBI taxonomy): Eukaryota > Metazoa > Arthropoda > Insecta > Orthoptera > Tettigoniidae > Anabrus > Anabrus simplex. The sequence goes on from NC_090267.1 coordinate 462,755,564, forward strand.
AGGTTAATTCTTGAGGTAAATAAAGAGAGAATCCATAAATTTAAAGAAAGCGTACGGAATCAATTGGAATTTTATGCATATAACAAAAAATCAGTATCTAGGAAAGCAAAACTATGGCATTATAATATAGTAATTGAACCTGAAGCATTATAAGCATTGGAAACGTTAATCATGGGTGGTAGATCATTAATCAAAGATATAGAAAAGTAAGAAAGGAAACTTCTACGGAATATCTTCGTATTGTAGAAATGGAATCGGGATGAAAAGGAAATCTCAGGAAATACATTGTCATGCCGGAAAAATCTCACACGCCGTCAGAAATAGGCGACTGGAGTTCTATGGGCATATTCTCAGCATGAGTGTGGTTAGAATTACTAAAATAATTTTCAACCTTGCCCTTTCATTTTTTTAATTTATTTTCTTGCTAGTTGCTTTACGTCGCACCGACACCGATAGGTCTTATGGCGACGATGGGACAGGAAAGGGCTAGGAGTGGGAAGGAAGCGGCCGTGGCCTCAATTAAGGTGGTGTGAAAATGGGAAACCACGGAAAACCATTTTCAGGGCTGCCGACAGTGGGGTTCGAACCTACTATCTCCCGAATACTGGATACTGGCCGCATTTAAGCGACTGCAGCTATCGAGCTCGGTGCCCTTTCATTAAGGGCAGTAAAACTGAAACACACCTCCAGGAAATGAACATCATGGAGAAATGTATATGGGATAGAAGTAAATTCCGAACACTAATCCATTATTTGCGTATGAAACCAACATCAGAACCACTAACACCTGGACCAGGGCTTCTCAGGGTGCATGCGCGTGGTGCATGCACTGTGCACGGTGCAAGAGACGACTTGGCTTGGTTGACCAGAGTGCAGACCCCCACTCCTCGATTTGGAGCAATAGCGCTTACTCTCTCTTTCCTCACGCCTGTCTCGCTCGCTCCGCCTGTCTCCCTCTGCCCCACTTGCGCCGTAGCGCTCCAAATCCAAGCTGACTTGAGCCGAGCATAGGCGAGTTGAGCCGAGCTTAGCCGAGTAGCCCAGAGACGAAGCGTTGATCCGAGCCATGCCGAGCGGCAGCGATGCACAGTGCACGGAGCTCTTGGGCCTCTATCTGCACGCGTGAGATTTTGGACGTTTGAGAGGCCCTGACCTAGACAGAAGAAGTCAGGAAAAACTCGGTCAGATGACGAAGAGATTGTTTGGGACAAGAAGAAAGCGAAAGCATCAGCTAAATCAGTTCAAGCGTGCTTCTTAATCGGACATAACGATGTAAATAATAACAATACTTAAGTTTGTGTAAAGATCATTAATCAAAGATATAGAAAAGCAAGAAAGGATACTTCTACGGAAAATATTCATTTCGGTTTCTAGAAATGGAATCTGGATAAAAAAGAAATCCCGGGAAATACATTTTTTCATGCCGATGGACAATCATAAATCAGAGGCAGACAGGAAATCAAAGAATGCAAAGTTATTCATAGTGGCATTAGAAAACGCAAGTTAACATACTATGGACACATTAAAAGGACGCACCCTGAGAGACAAAACAAACAGTCGAATTCTATGAAAACAGGAGTAAAGCCTAAACACACGCAATGAAATGCCGCAGGGAATGCTGTAGCAATCAACACACAGAATTTGCTCTACTAACACATTTTCTTTTTGTAATATTTGCTCAGTTTACATATCTCATACCAGACGCTCAATTTACCAACATCCGGTTTTTTGTTTTTTGTATTTTTCTTTTTTTTTTGTATATAGGATTCCGGTTCATAAGGGTGGTTATTAAATAGCATGTGTGTATTTCTCCTTTAGATAATCCATCAGTAATAATAATAATTTCGTGTGGCTATTACTTGCCTGGTGCAGCCCTTGTAAGGCAGACCCTCCCATGAGGGTGGGTGTCATCTGCTATGTGTAGGTAACTGCGTGTTATTGTGATGGAGGATAGTGTTATGTGTGGTATGTGTGTTGCAGGTATGTTTGGGACAGCACAAACACCCAGCCCCCAAGGCATTGGAATTAACCAATGAAACACCGACTCAGCCGGGAATCGAACCGGGACCCTCTGAACGAAGGCCAGTACGCTGACCATTCAGGCAATGAGTCCGGCAAACTCTTGTCCTCATCCAGAGGTGCTGCAGCTCTTTTCACGCACACCCCCAATGCAGCAGAGCTGCATGTACTATTCCAACCACATTCCAGCCCTCCTGCCATTCTTACATTTATGGCACTACCGGGAATCGAACCCGGGCCCCCGAGGACGGCAGCTAATAACACCAACCGTTCCGCTAGGGAGGCGGACATCCATTAGTATATTTATATGATTTTGTGCGTTTGTGGATACAAAAAGAACTCTAATCACAATCTTGTATACACTAGTTCTTCAGCACCAGCACAAATCTGTCCTGTACAGTACATACACTATACACATTACATGTTTTATAGAAAAACACTGATAATAATACTATAGAGTACTGTCAGTTACTTCTTTCAGTAATCCAGAATTGTATGCTGGACAAAACTATCCCTGGTAGCACGATTCTGAATTAAAATACGGTCACGGGAAATAATGTCCAACAATTCCGCGTCATTTTCCGCTAGTGAAATAGACTGAATGTTCTTTACGGATGATAGGGCATGACGGTAGGACTTCACGTTACATAAACCATCTTAATCGTCTTCGTTCTCGACATCATCGCCATCAATTTCTGTTTCCTTTTTTTGGAGGCGATAGGTGACGAATTCTTCGATATTTTCTAAGGCCGGCTCCGTCACAACTTGTAGATCAATGGCCGCACTGATACTACCATAATTACACTGTTTGAGAGTGTGTTGTAGCAGTCAATATCTCGGCCATCTTAGATCTATTTGGAATACACATTTACTGACAAGGATTCATTCACCAGTCATATTACTCATTACTGAGTGTCGTGACTGCATTGTTTTGTCCCTAGAGAGTTACATGCTTCACAAAGTGTCGCCATCCAACGGGATCTTCAGCTTTTCTTAGGACGTTCTGAAGAGGAACGCCAATTATCTTCCTAGCCTTATCTAGCCACCTGCTTGTTGTCCTTGCACATGGTCTTCTCCCTGCTATTTTGCCTTCTATGATAGACTTTTCCAGGTTGTCTCCATCCCTCCTTAACATATGTTCAAGGAACTGAAGTATTCTTTCACTGACACGTGTTGAGAGACGTTCCACTGTCATCAGCTCTTTAATGACGGACTCACTTGTTCTCCTTTCGGTCCAAACTACACGTAGCGCTCTACGCCAACACCACATACCAAATGCATCGATGTGGTATTTGTCCTTAGCTTTGACGGCCCATGTCTCACAACCGTAAAAGAACACGAAAAATACTAATGCTTCAACCAATCGAATCTTTGTGATTTTAGATACTGCCCTGTTCTGCCAGATCCTAGTTTACTCATGGCTGCACGTCCCAGGACAATAAGCCTCTTTGTCTCTTTATCACAATTTCCCGCGTCATGTATACATGACCCAAGGTATACAAGGTCATTAACCAACTGCAGTCCCTTTAATCGACCTGTGAGGTGCACATGAGTTTAGTCATCTTCAAATTGATTTCTAATCCATAAATGAGACTTGCATCCTTTACTCTTGCAAGTAAATTTGCAAGCTCATCTTCACTACTGGCGATGAGTGTGGTGTCGTCAGCAAAACGTAAGTTGTTGATTTTTCGTCCAGCAATTGAGATTCCACCACACCAACCATCGAGTGCTCTCCTCATGATGTGTTCGGCACAGATATCGTATAGCTGCAGAGACAAAACACAGCCTTTAGAAAGGAAATGTACACGTTTTTCCTGATGGTCGCAAAATTTCCTTCCGTTTTCATATCAGGCATGTTCCGCTAAATAGGGGAAGTCTGTGTAATTTGGACCACTTTACTTTAAACGCCCATTACCATATTGACCTTACTGAAAATTTCTCAAATTTTATACACGATAATTAGTATAACGTATCAAATGATTTGGTGAAAATAACTGTCAATATTATATTTAGGGTTTGTTTAAAAGTAATATTTAATCTAAAATTTGTTATCATGTAACTAGGACCAGGTGATCGTGTAATTTGGGCAAGTTAATATAAACACTCATACGTTATTTAACGTATTTAGCAATAAAATACGACACTATGAATTGTTGTCCTCACTTCTGGCATGTAGGACAACGATAAAACAATTCATAATCAATTTTGGTGCAGTTTTCATGAGCCCACCTTTTGCAACTCTTGTACACCATAACACTTGTCACATACAATGCCGTCAGACAACTCCTTGATTGTAATCACGTAGGCTGAGTGGACCTCGAACCAACCCTGGTCGGGAACGGAACTCGGTACCTCCGGTTAAGAGGCAAACACGCTACTCCTACACCGCGGGGCCTTACTCAAATTATAAAACGAGTTCTTTTGGAATCACCAGTGAAACTACGAAAAATGTAATTATTACAATTGTTTCAACGCCCAAATTATACCCACTCTTGGGCAGTCCAAATTAAACGACATGCAAAGATTTAAACGAAAACTAAATAATATCAATATCTTTATTATTTTCCTCCAGATCTACAGTAAATTACCCAATTGATCTGTTAAATGAGAAAAATAACAATGTCCAACCTATAAGCCAGAATAAATTAACATAGAATGAACGAAAGATACTGTCATATGGCCCACAATCGCCTCCTTATCGGGGATCTGATGGCCATGGCAATACGGAAACATGATAAACAACAAACAATAAAATAGGGTAAAATAAAAAGAATCGGCAGACGACACATGAAGTTTAAAGAACCTTCATATCTCTTTCGGCTGAGCTCGCAACCTAGCACACTCCACCCTGTACACTGTCCTCACTGATAACCTACTCAGGTTGCTACCCCAGTCTTAGCATTACATAATCTGTCGTGTAGGTGTGCCACATTCTCCTCACGTTGCATTTTCAACATGGACTACTTTCTAGTTAATAACTACATCTCCAAAATAAACTCTTCTCGTTCTAACAAATAATTCCACTCAAAATTACCTTGCCCCTCTCTTAATCATAATCTATCTTAACAGCCTTCAATAAAATTACCATAATCGCCTCTACCTTCACACTACTAATATTTACACATGAACACTTTTACTTACTAATAAACCGTACTCCACATTCCAATGATTATAAACACAACAACCACCACTCCGTTCTCAATCAAATTCCACATTAAATTCACTACTAATTTAAATCCACAATCACTTATAATTCAATGTACTTGACTATTAATCACTCTTAGCAACCTTCACTCAAATTTGCCATCATACTTTCTGTTGTAAACAAGGTTGGGTTTACAAAACACAACTTCTTTATTTACTTCACATGTAAAATTACAATATTTATACTAACAAAACTGAAAGTTATCTCGAAGCAAAATGAACTATGAATTTGGAAAAAGAGTCTTTGTACACTATATACACGTTGGAGTATTCACGTTCACTACTATTTCGGAAAGATAGTCCTTGTGACATGAAAAGTTCTTGATAGTCGAAAACTATCAGAAGCACTGACGTAAATATCTCAGAGAGTCCTTCCTTGTTGAAGTGTCTGAGTTCATTAACGTAAGTTCAATGACTGAAGAGTTCCTACTTAGCAAAACTAAGTTGATAATGGGAGCTCGCATTAGCTAGGGAATGATATTGGCATATAATGGTAAGACTGGGCATGGACAGCGGAATAGGCAAGAGGAGCGGTGACCCGAGGTGAGACCTCTTACTGCCAGAAATTCAGTCCACCTGGCCGAAGCACATTTTCAAGAGGAGTAGCCTCCGTGCTCGACGTAGGGTGTATTCTGGAGCTGGACACCGGGGTCAGTGGGGCGTCTGGACAGACTAGGAGCTCCTTTTTATAGCACACACGACGTTCCAGGCACGCGCACTGAGAGCTGCGCGTCGAGGCTCGAAGAATAACACACTGGCACGCGTGTAGCTGGCTGGCGGATCGAGAAGGGAGCGACGGACATACAACACTTTCTTTTCCCATAAATTCGCTATTCATTACTCTCTAGATATAACTGCATCCCACTTTACCTTAACTTACTATTCAAATTTACTTCAATTTAATCACACTATAACTTCCAATCTAATTATACATAGCAAAAATTACTCAAAATTACCTTCACACTTTCCTTTCACATCAATCAACCTCTTAACCATTCTGCCTCCCTTCTCAAACATCCCACCACCTAATCACTCTTACCTTCATTTAGGTACAAATAACATACAATTACACCCAAACAAACTCTACATTAAATTCGCTCCTCATTTCAAATTCTCATCCATCTTATCAACTAATCACTCTTCCAAATTGCCTTAATTGCACTCGATTCACTAATCACTTCAAATACAGTTAACATATTCATACTCTCTCTTACCTTCACTATTCACTATTCCTTACAAATACAAATAACCAATACCATAATCTTTTATATACCACTGATACATAAAACATAAAATAATCAATCTTAACAGCCTTCAGTCATAATTACCATAATTACCTCTATCTTCACAATACCAATATTTACATATTAACACCTTTACTTACTTATAAACCACACTCCACATTCCAATTATTGTAATCACAACAACCACCACTCCATTCTCAATCAAATTCCACATTAAATTCAGTATTCATAACAAATGTCAACACCTTTACTTCCTCATAAACCGCACTCCACATTAATTATATCACACCGAACAATACAAAACTCCTCTTTCATTATTAACAAAACACCCCATCATTATTTATAAGCTCTCTCTACTACCACATCTTGCAACACCAATGTCTACACATTAGCACCTTTACCTAGCTTACTTACTAGTACTACTTGCCTGTTTACTTCTCGTTACTATGCCTTCGTCACTATTATCTTCCTTACCCCATAGTTCTTTGAAACTCAAGCTTCTTCCTTTAATCATAGATCCTTTTCCCTCTGCTACCTCCCTCACTCTATTGTTTTCATTTTACGTATATCCACTTGCTATTTCTTGTGTCTTTCCTTCTTTCGCCACTTTCTGTATCCTCATTTCTTTTTCCGCGCTGGAGCCCCCATCCCCAGAACTTTTACTGCTTCTCTAATTATTTCTATGATATCACTGATACTCGGTGCTCCTTTTTTTTCCATTATGCACGTCCTTCCCGGTCTTACACGGTCCTACTTGTTTAGTACTCTCTTCTAATACCTGAAGTTTTTCCACAGTCCAATTTAGAATCCATTTCCCATTAGAAAACTAAATAATATGCGAAGTACACTGACTGACAGAGCAAATGCAACACCAAGAAGGAGTGGTCAGAACTTTATGCCAATTGCAGGGTAGACTGACGTCACTGAGGTATGCTCATGATGTGAAATGCGCCGCTGTGCTGCGCACGTAGCGAACGATAAATGGGACACGGCGTTGGCGAATGGCCCACTTCGTACCGTGATTTCTCAGCCGACAGTCATTGTAGAACGTGTTCTCGTGTGCCACAGGACACGTGTATAGCTAAGAATGCCAGGCCGCCGTCAACGGAGGCATTTCCAGCAGACAGACGACTTTACGAGGGGTATGGTGATCGGGCTGAGAAGGGCAGATTGGTCGCTTCGTCAAATCGCAGCCGATACCCATAGGGATGTGTCCACGGTGCAGCGCCTGTGGCGAAGATGGTTGGCGCAGGGACATGTGGCACGTGCGAGGGGTCCAGGCGCAGCCCGAGTGACGTCAGCACGCGAGGATCGGCGCATCCGCCGCCAAGCGGTGGCAGCCCCGCACGCCACGTCAACCGCCATTCTTCAGCATGTGCAAGACACCCTGGCTGTTCCAATATCGACCAGAACAATTTCCCGTCGATTGGTTGAAGGAGGCCTGCACTCCCAGCGTCCGCTCAGACTCCACAGCATAGACGTGCACGCCTGGCATGGTGCCGGGCTAGAGCGACTTGGATGAGGGAACGGCGGAACGTCGTGTTCTCCGATGAGTCACGCTTCTGTTCTGTCAGTGATAGTCACCGCAGACGCGTGTGGCGTCGGCGTGGAGAAAGGTCAAATCCGGCAGTAACTGTGGAGCGCCCTACCGCTAGACAACGCGGCATCATGGTTTGGGGCGCTATTGCGTATGATTCCACGTCACCTCTAGTGCGTATTCAAGGCACGTTAAATGCCCACCGCTACGTGAAGCATGTGCTGCGGCCGGTGGCACTCCTGTACCTTCAGGGGCTGCCCAATGCTCTGTTTCAGCAGGATAATGCCCGCCCACACACTGCTCGCATCTCCCAACAGGCTCTACGAGGTGTGCAGATGCTTCCGTGGCCAGCGTACTCTCCAGATCTCTCACCAATCGAACACGTGTGGGATCTCATTGGACGCCGTTTGCAAACTCTGCCCCAGCCTCGTACGGACGACCAACTGTGGCAAATGGTTGACAGAGAATGGAGAACCATCCCTCAGGACACCATCCGCACTCTTATTGACTCTGTACCTCGACGTGTTTCTGCGTGCATCGCCGCTCGCGGTGGTCCTACATCCTACTGAGTCGATGCCGTGCGCATTGTGTAACCTGCATATCGGTTTGAAATAAACATCAATTATTCGTCCGTGCCGACTCTGTTTTTTCCCCAACTTTCATCCCTTTCGAACCACTCCTCCTTGGTGTTGCATTGTCACTGTCAGTCAGTGTATTTACAATTTATGAATGAAACTACGTTACAACCTACTTAGATATTACATTAGTACTTGTAAAAACTAAACGCCCTCTTGGCTGAAATAACTACTGCACAGTACACTTACTTGTCATCATATAAACTTGCAAGGAATGTGAGTGTTAGAATTGTTTTCCTCTTCCCCGTTCAACCTTAAGTCGAATGGCAACAAAAACTTCCGGGAAGAAAGCTGCCCTCGGTTGTCTTGCTGACCCTCCCTCAGACAGCGAGTGACAAAACTTGCAAATACCAAACAATTATCGGTCCAAATTACACGTACGTCCAAAATACACGGACTTCCCCTATGGGTAATCTTACATGAATATTAAACCATAATTCACAAGACCGGGAAATATTTTCGATATGGACAGTTTTCCGGTTCATAAAGATTCCGATAAATGCAGTTTTACCGAATTTATCTGTAAAAAATGAAACGTTTCAATATGAAAGTTAAATGCGTCGGACTGTCCTATTTTTGAAAAAAATTATAAAAATATGGAGTAATAGCAACACTAACTTCTTTTGCAATATTAGGACGACACTTCGCTTAATTGCTGTTAAACCGAGCTCGATAGCTGCAGTCGCTTAGGTGCGGCCAGTATCCAGTATTCGGGAGATAGTAGGTTCGAACCCCACTGTCGGCAGCCCAGAAAATGGTTTTCCGTGGTTTCCCATTTTCACACCAGGCAAATGCTCGGACTGTACCTTAATTAAGGCCACGGCCGCTTCCTTCCCACTCCTAGCCCTTTCCTGTCCCATCGTCGCCGTAAGACCTATCTGTGTCGGTGCGACGTAAAACAACTAGCAAAAAAAAAAAATTGCTGTTAAAGTAGGAAAGCGTGTCTCTCATAAGTAAGTTGTTGCGAAATGAATCAGAGATAAACAAATCAAGAATGTCCATGAAGATGTGAAATCATATGGCTTAGCCATTGCTCACGATCGCCATTAAGTTTGATCCCCCTCTGACGAACAGGCATCACTGACGTCATGCTACTTGTACCGTATTGCTTGGAGGAGATCGTGAATGCTACCCCACCAGTCAACGCCGTCTCTGAAATATGAACTTTATTAAATGGCAGTGGAAGCCTCCGTGGCTCAGGCGGCAGCACGTCGACCTCTCAGCGCTGGGGTCCGTGGTTCAAATTCTGGTCACTCCATGTGAGATTTGTGCTGGACAAAGCGGAGGCGGGATAGGTGTTTCTCCGAGTACTCCAGTTTTCCTGTCATTTTTCATTCCACCAACACTCTCCAATATAATTTCATTTCATCTGTCAGCCATTGATGATTGCCCCAGAGGAGTGCGTCAGGCCTCGGCAGCCGACACAATTCGAATCCTCGGCGCAAGATGGGGGCTTCATTCATTCCATCCCTGATCCGGTCAAATGACTGGAAACAGACTGCGGATTTCCGTATATGATACCGTTCCCCTTCAGAAACAATATGCATTAGAATTTTGCAAGCGTGAGATACTAAATTAATGCTGGGGTAGTTTTCACACTTGTCAGCACCTGCTTTCTTGATAATACTCGTAGGTATAAGAACATTCTGTCTAAAATCGGATGGCACTTTTCCTGTATCGTATATCCTACAGAGTAATTGTAACAACCTTGACGTACTGGTTTCTCCTAAGAGTGTCAGTAATTTAGTAATTTTTCATCATCATCATCATCATCATCTGTTTACCCTCCAGGTTCGGTTTTTCCCTCGGATTCAGCGAGGGATCCCACCTCTACCGCCTCAACGGCAGTGTCCTGGAGCTTCAGACTCTTGGTCGGGGGATACAACTGGGGAGAATGGCCAGTACTTCGCCCAGGCGGCCTCACCTGCTATGCTGAACAGGGGCCTTGCGGGGGATGGGGAAGATTGGAAGGGATAGACAAGGAAGAGGGAAGGAAGCGGCCGTGGCATTAAGTTAGGTACCATCCCGGCATTTGCCCGGAGGAGAAGTGGGAAACCACGGAAAACCACTTCCAGGATGGCTGAGGTGGGAATCGAACCCACCTCTACTCAGTTGACCTCCCGAGGCTGAGTGGACCCCGTTCCAGCCCTCGTACCACTTTTCAAATTTCGTGGCAGAGCCGGGAATCGAACCCGGACCTCCGGGGGTGGCAGCTAATCACGCTAACCACTACACCACAGAGGCGGACAATTTAGTAATTTTTATCAGTAGAAAAATATGCTACACCGCCTTGCGAATCGCCCGACAGTTTACCACGCAATGCCAGTTGTCGCTGGAATATTTAAATGCAGTTAATTTCTCACCAACATTTCACTGTTTTCCTATTCTTATTCTATTGTTAACCACCCCATGGTCTAGGAGTAGCGAATCTTCGTGTTACCGAGAGGCCACGGGTTCGTTTCTCGACTAACGAGGGAACGGTGCGAAGTCGGACGGCGAATTTCGATTTGATTTTTACATATTCGTGAAGGTCTTTTTAAGCTGAAACAGGTAGTGGAAGTCTAATTGGATTCCGTTATGCATCACTAGACCAAGCGCCAAAAGTTGGTTGCGAGATAATCGCGTTCAAATTTGGTTCTATGTGTAAATTCGAGCGAACATAATGTTGCTTAATATGGTATTACTGGTGTTGTAGGATAATAGATTGTACCTTCTCACCAAATTTCAACATTTTTATACTCGCACTACATAGATTTTCTTGAAGAAATGGCGCTTAGTCTATTAATGCAATTCAAGGATTTCTCACATGCGATTAATGTATCACGATGCTACACCAATAACCCCTAACTGTTGAGTATCTACTGAGTAAAACTTCAAAAAAATAACGTGGCGGCAGCCATGATTAAAGCTGAATCTCCTACTGTCTGAAAAGGCCCGCTAAGTGCTTGATTTTCCACGAGCCGCGCCACAACTCCGGTACATTATTCAAGTTTTAGATGGAGAAATTCTAGAAGGGAAGCTATTCTCTAAAGTCGTTGCTATAACGACTTACTGATTTGAGGAATTTCAACTTATCTGAGTCAAATACAAATGGTAAGACATGAGCCATTGTAGTCTATACAATTTTTGAATGGATTTTCCTTCACGATAGGCCTATTATATTCTGAGAGTACAGTAATGACGTGATATTTTTAAGACTATGGGTAAATTTTGTTCTGCTTGAGACAGAAAATGTGATTAAAGATATCTTCTCCCATAAATACACACAAATCACTGGACAGGTAATAAGATTGTTGCTCTCAGTTCATTCAATCTCGAAATCAGGATCTCCATTAAATCCATCTATGTCATCCACGATGTCAGAATCTGCTTGAAGATTCTGGTAAAATTGTTTGGCATCTGCAGGTATTAGGTGCATCAGCGAACCAAAGTCTCTTAGTTTGGCTTCAGAGATAGGTTTTCCTTTTGGCCACAAAGGTATTAATGCCTGGTGAAAGGGAACTCTACTTTCCCGTGGTCGTCCCTGTCTTGACTTATTTAGATTTACTTCCTGAGATTCACCATCAAATTCTAGAGAATGATTCTCAGACGCAGCCATCTTAGCAACCTGCATTAGTAGCATTGTCCTTCTCCTTACTTTTGGAAGTACTTGATACATCGCTGAACTTCGTCACTTGATAAACCACTCAATGTATCACCACGTAAAAATGTCAGCACTATCGAAAACGCGGGCTCCCTCGCTGTCAACCCCGCGCAATGTGAGGAATGTGGCGCTTGGTCCAATGATGCAAACTGGAACGTCGCATAGTCTACTGATGCAATTTACATTTTTACTGATTCCCGCTTTGTCGCTTAGGTTTTCTGTTTACTAACAACTAACGGCCTCTTGTAATGCAGTGGGTACTTTTTTACAAATAGTTCAAGCCTTCCTCTACACGATGGCGCTAAAATCTCAATTTTCGTGAAATGGCGCTTAGTCTACTGATGCATAACGGCATCCAATTTTTCGCTGTTCCTTTTCAAGGGGCCATTTGGGAGCTCAAAGTTGGCTATGCGCGCAATGAAATGTACAGTACATGCTGGCACACGTCAGCGCTCACAGCCAGCGGCTGTCTTGCCTCGCCTTCCCTCTCCACCCCTTCGGTTCTCCTCTGTCTCCCACCTCATATGGCTGTCAACAGCTGTGTACACGGGATTGCGGGTGAAAACTGACGTTAGTTCGGACATTTTCTTTACACAGATGAATTCATTATGGAATAAGGTAAGGTAAGGGTTATTCTGCCCGAAGGCAGGTCCGAACCGCCGCAGAGGTGTTCCTGAGCCGGAGTTTACGTGCGGTAGGGTGGCCAGTTCCTTTCCGCTCCAGCATTCCCTTACCCCCCCACCAACAGCGCGTGGCAACCCATCCAACTCCTGACCACGCCCAATGTTGCTTAACTTCGGAGATCTCACGGGAATTATGGAATAAATAAACATTCAAAATGGTTTACAAATCCCTACTTAATATACAAGTAATACATAATCAAATATCATCTGCATCATCATGACAGTCAAAGTGTTCAAGAAATGACTTTATTCTAACACAGTCTGGCATTGGTCTATTGTTCATAGCACGATTGTGAAAATCTAACACAAAATGTGAATAACAAAACACAAGACAACAATGTACGCACCTTATAAACGAAAAATGGTACAATCATTTCCAGCACACCTTTTATCAGTCAAATCATAAAAATTCGTTTGCGAGACAGTATGAAATTGTGGTATATTGTCAGTAATGGAATAACCACCCGCTTTCCAACCATATATCAGCGTTGGTACAAAACAATCAGCTTGTAATTGGTTATGCGCTAGTATTTTTGCTAGTTGCTTTACGTCGCACCGACACAAATAGGTCTTATGGCGACGATGGAACAGGGAAGGGCTAGGAGTGGGAAGGAAGCGGCCGTGGCCTTAATTAAGGTAAAGCCTCAGCATTTGCCTGGTGTGAAAATGGGAAACCACGGAAAACGATTTTCAGGGCTGCCGACAGCGGGGTTCGAACCTACTATCTCCCGAACGCGTTAGTATATGACTAGTTATAATGAAAAGTCTGTTTTTGTGTTTTAATTTTGACTGGCCGTGTAAATTCCTTACCCGGCAAATGTTTTCTATTCGATGGACTAAACATTTTAGTTGTCGGAAGATTTTTTTTTTTTTTTTTTTTTTTTTGCTACTTGCTTTACGTCGCACCGACACAGATAGGTCTTATGGCGACGATGGGACAGGGAAGGGCTAGGAGTGGGAAGGAAGCGGCCGTGGCCTTAATTAAGGTACAGCCCCAGCATTTGCCTGGTGTGAAAATGGGAAACCACGGAAAACCATTTTCAGGGCTGCCGACAGTGGGGTTCGAACCTACTATCTCCCGAATACTGGATACTGGCCGCACTTAAGCGACTGCAGCTATCGAGCTCGGTGTTGTCGGAAGAGTCCAAGATCACACGGCTGGCAAAGATATGTACTTCCTTTCGGTATGTATTCAATTTGTACATATTTGTTCGTCAGGGATTCAAGTAGTGCATTTTTGCCCTTGCAACTGAATGAATCTATGAGAAGAAGATTTCTTCCGTCTTCCTGTAACTGCGGATGGAAAACGTTTTGAAACCAGTCACGTACATGCCCTTTCCCCATTCTCCCTGAAGAAGAACAATCAATTACGACATATTTAATAATAATGTTATTTGCTTTACGTCCCACTAACTGCTTTTACGGTTTTCGGAGAAGCCGAGGTGCCGGAATTTTGTCCCGCAGGAGTTCTTTTACGTGCCAGTAAATCTACCGACACGAGGCTGACGTATTTGAGCACCTTCAAATACCACCGGACTGAGCCAGGATCGAACCTGCCAAGTTGGAGTCAGAAGGCCAGCGCCTCAACCGTCTGAGCCACTCAGCCCGGCTACGACATATTTAAAGGCATCCATGTAGGCTTAATTTCTTGGAAAACGATCAAGAACAAATGTCCCATTTCTCCGACTTTAGAAATGTGATATTGCACTGTGAGGGAATGCGTAAAACTATTTCGGCAAACAAGCGTAGCAAGAACGTCTTTCACACCACAAAAATAATAACTTCCATGTGTTGCCCTTTCGTACTCAAATAGGGACTGGTCCGAATTCCAGATATTGACATCCCGGATCTCTTTCTTTTCTTGCAATTCATTAATGAATGTTACAAACTTTTTATCCACTTCGTGTCGTACTTCTTTGTCTGTTTTAAAAGTTTTACTGACTAGTTTGGTTACATTTCGGAACCGAATTTTCAAACGTCTTTTAAGGTTTGTCAAGTATGAGTCGCTTTGGAGAGAGTGTTTGGGGCAATACAACTCTCTACCCTCACCAATCCAACGCTCATTGCCCGATTTTGTGATATATAAATAACGCAACCTTGCCTTGGTGAACTCTTCTTTCGCACAAGCTCGAACCATTGCACATTTCCTAATTTTTCCATTGTGTTCAACGTGGTTGACGATTCCATAAATTTGTCTCCGAGTCTTCTTATACTTCCGCACGGCGTACATAGGTCCTCGTTCCTTTATTTTTTGATACATGTCCAACAATGATTCTGAATCACAATCTTCCACTGACTTACAGGGCCTTCCTCGGCCATCACAAGACTTGTTATATTCGTTAAAATCATCTGCGTGTTTGCGTTTTTTCGGTGTTGTTGTCCCCTACTCAACGCCATCTTCGTCTTCTGAATCAACGAAAACGGCTTCTTCCTCCTGAATAAATTCGCATTTTCCCTCCAAAATTGCGTCAAACGTTGTCTTTATTTGTATGTACATGATTTGCTGTTCATCAGAAAGCTCTGTAGCTTCCTGAATATTAACACCGTAGGCATTAATAAGAGCTGCAATAATGTTGCAGCAAAGAATCCAATGCGATCTCCTGTAGTTATCAGTAGTGGAGAACTTGAGCGAATAGAATAAGTCTCGTCGTCTCATATACACAACTGTTGGCAGCCGTATGTGATGGGAGACAGATGAGAACCGAAGGAGTGGAGAGGGAAGGCGAGGCAGGGCAGCCGCTGGCCGTGAGCGCTGACGTGTGCCAGCATGTACTGAACAATTCACGGCGCGCACCGCCAACTTTGAGCTCCCAAATGGCCCATTAAAAAAGACCAGCGAAACATTAGACTTACACTATCTGTTTCAGCATAAAAAGACCTTCACGAATATGTAAAAATCGAATCGAAAGTCGCCGTCCGACTTCGTACCATTCCCTCGTAAGTCAAGGATTTTTTAACCAAGTATTTGAGGTCTGGGTCGATGTCTACTCAGCCTTCGTGAGAGAACAATTAAGGATCTGTTGACAGTGGGATAGCGGACCCGGTCTAGAAAGCTAAGATAACGGCCGAGAGGATTCATTACTCGTAATCTGCAGACCTTCGGACTGAGCTCTGGTCGCTTAGTAGGCCAATATCCGAGATGGTTTTAGCCCCATGGCAGGGGAGTACAGTATATCCAATATATTAATTCACATTTTGCTGAGCTGTACTCTACTCGAGGTGAGATGTGCATCACTGCAGAACGTAATTGCCTGGTATTACAGAGGATCAGATTCAAATTATATTATTATTCAGTAAAGTATATCGCTGTATGTGTCTTGATTTATTTCTTAAAATAAGATGAATAATAAATTTTCATCTTTGCAAGACTTACTTGTTCATTACCAGAAAATTCGGCAAAAGAAGTAAACAACAGCAGAAGACCGCACAAATAAAACTCGTTGAATTGAACGCTGCTGAGCTCCTTCAACTAGGTCGTAATTCAGCATTATAGCCTTCAGAAAGTTGGCCAAAACAAGTTCAGAACCTGAAGACAGACATAAAGAATATTAAGTATGTTCATAATAAATATGTTATGTTTGGGAATAACTTGGCAAAGGAATAAGTTACAATTTTTAAGAGGAATTGAATCGACAAAATATGAACATTTTGAAATGTATACCCCATATTGTTTATATGAGTTTTATGTCTGAAGCGTCGTAAATATTTTGTCATGGATAATAAAAATGTTATTGAAGAAATATCATCATCATCATCTGTGTACCCTCCAGGTTCGGTTTTTTCCCTCGGACTTAGCGAAGGATCTCACTCAAGGGCAGTGTCCTGGAGCTTCAGACTCTTGGTCGGGGGATACAACTGGGGAGTATGACCAGTACCTCGCCCAGGCGGCCTCACCTGCTATGCTGAACAGGGGCCTTGTGGAGGGGTGGGAAGATTGGAAGGGATATGCAAGGAAGAGGGAAGGAAGCGCCCGTGGCCTTAAGTTAGGTACCATCCTGGCATTCGCCTGGAGGAGAAGTGGGAAACCGCGGAAAACCACTTCCAGGATGGCTGAGGTGGGAATCGAACCCACCTCTACTCAGTTGACCTCCCGAGGCTGAGTGGACCCCGTTCCAGCCCTCGTACCACTTTTCAAATTTCGTGGCAGAGCCGGGAATCGAACCCGGGCCTCCGGGGGTGGCAGCTAATCACGCTAACCACTACACCACAGAGGCGGACTATTGAAGAAATATCATCATCATCATCATCTGTTTACCCTCCAGGTTCGACTTTTTTCCCTCGGACTGAACGAGGGATCCCACCTCTACCGCCTCAAGGGCAGTGTCCTGGAGCTTCAGACTCTTGGTCGGGGGATACAACTGGGGAGTATGACCAGTACCTCGCCCAGGCGGCCTCACCTGCTATAGTGAACAGGGGCCTAGTAGGGGGATGGGAAGATTGGAAGGGATAGGCAAGGATGAGGGAAGGAAGCGGCCGTGGCCTTAAGATAGGTACCATCCCGGCATTTGCCTGGAGGTGAAGTGGGAAACCACGGAAAACCACTTCGAGGATGGCTGAGGTGGGAATCGAACCCGCCTCTACTCAGTTGACCTCCCGAGGCTGAGTGGACCCCGTTCCAGCCCTCGTACCACTTTTCAAATTTCGTGGCAGAGCCGGGAATCGAACCCGGACCTCCGGGGGTGGCAGCTAATCACGCTAACCACTACACCACAGAGGCGGCCTATTGAAGAAATAACTAAATGAAAATATCAAGTCGTCATATTTATTTAATTTATTTATTTATTTGAAATTTGTCTCATATCAGACTCAGTGTACTCTCAAAGTATTTTATTATAATGAATCGTGTACATGTTTTTCATTTATGTATGTGATCGACTAAAATTTGCTACTGTTTCTTCAACACTCCTGTGAAAATGCCGTCCCTTAAATGTTGAGATAATTCGAATTGCTTCCTAAACGATTCAAAGAATTTCGGAAGAACACTGCGAAGCCCTATTAGAAGTCCTGTTACTTCTAGATGTTTCGGATGATATTTTGCCTTGAAATACCATATTTATGGCTCGTACATACTCTTCCTTTCTCCTGCAGGTGCTGTCCATCATATCCATACTCGTACTTCAGGCGTCATTGTTAAATATATCCTTTATTTTATAATTAAAATTCTGAATGACCACACACAAGGTTTCGCCGTACGTGGTGTCGGACTCGTTGGCTGAACGGTCAGCGTACTGGCCTTCGGTTCAGAGGGTCCCGGGTTTGATTCCCGGCCGGGTCGGGGATTTTAACCTTAACTGATTAATTCCAATGGCACGGGGGCTGGGTGTATGTGTTATCTTCATAATTTCATCCCCATCATGACGCGCAGGTCGCCTACGGGAGTCAAATAGAAAGACCTGCACCTGGCGAGCCGAAGCCGTCCTGGGATATCCCGGCACTAAAAGCCATACAACATTTCATTTCATTTACCGTACGTGGTATTACTGTCATCATAACTCGACTGGACTCTGTTGAGGTTGATATGTTTCTGTTAATAATAATAATAATAATAATGTATTGAATGTGTGTAATAGATAGATGGGAGTTCTGTTTTACAATGTGATTTACGTCACACCGACAAAGACAGTTATTATGGCCAACTCTCTTTATTATTATTATTATTATTATTATTATTATTATTATTATTATTATTATTATTGTTATTATTATTATTATAGTAAATTAGAACATAGAAAAGTTTTAAAGGCTGGACTGCGTAGCTCAGACGATGGAGCGCGCTGGCCTTCTCTCTCCAAGTTGGCAGATTCAAACCTGGCTCAGTACGGTTGTATTTGAATATGCTCAGATAGGTCAACCTCGTATTGGTAGTTTTGATGGCATGCAAAGGAACTCATGTTGGACAAAATTCTGGAACCTCTGTGTCACCGAAAACCATAACGTAGTTTTTATCAGTGAATCTTAAACATGTTTATACTTTCATCGAACAAAATAATGTAATTGGACATTATTTTCATGATAAATTTGGTGTATCATGATTTCTTAAGAATCTCCTTCTACAAACAACTGCCTGACATTCTACCACGTGGTTCGATTGAAACTCCTCCTTTTCCTAAGCCAATAGGTACAGAAATCTTTGGCTTCCACCAGTTTAAAAACAGAAGTTAATTATTTACGTTCAAACATGATTGTCCACTGTATTGTGACTGATTAACAACCGACAAAGAGCATTCCTCAGTCGAACCCCTCACAACCCCACGCTTCATCAGCAACTTCTCATACAAACTTGTTGTACGGGTAATCTACTAATGAGGGCTTGGCTAAATACCACGTGTCACCTTGTGCTAAGTCCATAGAAATATTTCAAAACAGACACACTTACTTGACTTTTACTTGTGAAAAAAACGAAAACCTACAACCTGTTGTCCAGTCAATTACCGGGTCAGGGATGGAATGAATGAAGCCCCCAATCTTGCGGCGAGGATAGGATTTGTTCCGGCTGCCGAAGCCTGTCGCACTCCTCTGGGGCAATGATTGATGTCTGAAAGATGAAATATAACGATATTGGAGAGTGTTGCTTGAATGAAATATGACAGGGAAAACCTGAGTAAACGGAGAAAAACCTGCACCGCCTCCGCTTTGTCCAGCACAAATATCAAATGGAGTGACCGGGCTTTGAACCACGGAACACAGCGGTGAGGGGCCGACGCGCTGCCGTCTGAGCCACGGAGGCTACATTTTTACGTGTGTACAAGTCAAATCATCTTCACTGCTCTTCTTGCGAGGTACAATAATGGTGATTAACAAAGTAAATATTGTTAGGTATTATATGAGCTGAAATAAGTGGATTTTCGTGAGAGGGTAGTCCAGCTTTTCGACAGAGAAAGAGGCGTATTAATAAGTGTTATATGTGTGTGTTTTATTCGGTGTAGTCTCTTTTTTGTCAAAACGTATTTGCGAATAGTACCATTTGTACTTTGTTTTGTATTCTAGCCTGCTTTCGAGACAACTAAGTAGAGCTCGAAAACTTAATAACCATCGTTATCACGAACAGGTACTTTGTTGAAAGTGGGACGTTTCCAGTCATCCGACCGGGTCAGGAATGGAATGAAAGAAGTCCCCTTCAACTGGCGAGAATATGAATTGTGCCGGCTTCGGAAGCTTATCGTACTCCTCTAGGGCAATGATACTCGTTGGCTGAATGGTCAGCCTACTGGCCTTCGGTTCAGAGGGTCCCGGGTTCGATTCCCGGCCGGGTCGGGGATTTTAACCTCCATTGGTTAATTCGAATGGCCCGGGGGCTGGGTGTTTGTGCTATCCCCAACATCCCTACAACTCATACACCACACATAACACTATCCTCCACCACAACAACACGCAGATACCAACACATGGCAGATGCCGCCCACCCTCATCGGAGGGTCTGCCATACAAGGACTGAACTCGGCTAGAAATAGCCACACAAAAATAAATCGCAATGATTAGTGACTGGCATATACAATTATATTGGAGTGCGTCGCTGGAATTAAAGATGACAGAGGAAACAGGAGAACCCAGAGAAAACACCTGTCTAGCACAAATCCCCCATGGAGTAACTGGGATTTGAACGCGGAACCGAACGGTGAGATACCAGCGCGCTGCCGCCTGAGCCAAGGCGGGTCTGTAACAATAATAATAATAATAATAATAATAATAATATTAATATAATAATAATGTTGGTTTTACATCCCACTAACTACTTTTACCGTTTTCGGAGACGCCAAGGTGTCGGAATTTAGTACCAGAGGAGTTCATTTACAGGTCAGTAAATGTACTGACACGAGGCTGACGTATTTGAGCACCTTCAAATACCACCGGACTTAGCCTGGATATAACCTGCCAAGCTGAGATTAGAAGGCAAGCGCCTCAACCGTCTGAACGACTCAGGCCGGCTATATTATTATTAGTATTATTTCTTTCTTTCTTAATCAGTTTACCCTCCAGGGTTGGTTTTTCCCGCGGACTCAGAGAGGGATCCCACCTCTACCGCCTCAAGGGCAGTGTCCTGGAGCGTGTGAAACCGGGTCGGGGGATATAACTAAGGAGAAATACCAGTATCTCGCCCAGGCGGCCTCACCTGGTATGCTGAACAGGGGCCTTGGTGGAGGATGGGAAGATTGGAAGGGATAGACAAGGAAGAGGGAAGGAAGCGGCCGCCGCCTTAAGTTAGGTTCCATCCCAGCATTTGGCTGGAGGAGAAGTGGGAAACCACGGGAAACCACTTCCAGGATGGCTGAGGTGGGAATCGAACCCACCTCTACTCAGTTGATCTCCCGAGGCTGAGTGGACCCCGTTCCAGCCCTCGTACCACTTTTCAAATTTCGTGGCAGAGCCGGGAATCGAACCCGGGCCTCCTGGAGTGGCAGCTAATCACACTAACCACTACACCACAGAGGCGGTTATTATTATTATTATTATTATTATTATTATTATTATTATTATTATTATTATTATTATTATTATTATTATTATTATTATTATTATTATTATTATTATTATTTGCAGACAACCCTGTGGTGTACAGGAGCGTGCTAGTCACTTATTTCAAGGCCCTGGGTTTGTTTTCCAGCCAGTTCAAGGATTTTAATTCTGGACTGGGGATTAAGAGGAGGGTTCATTTGATACGAGATTTTCTTAAGTTCTCAGTTACAGGTAGAAAGTGCACAGTGAGAAGATGACTCTACTGACCTAGTATACATAAAATATACAGTTTGTCATGGTTACAATTGAAGCTAATTCCAGATGGACCCTTAGCCCATGAACAAGTCCATGTTAACAAGTTCACTGCTAAAGCGAGAAGCCACTATTCTTCCCAGCTGGTTTGCATGACTAGCGCACCCTAAAACAGAGCCTCAGTTTAGTCTGATATCCGCAGCAGTGCTCGGAAATTGAAGGCGTTCCCACCGCACTGAGCCTAGATCAAACGAATGACGCGGTCAGTACAGTGGGAGCGTGTCATGCTTGGCCGCCAGTTGGCCTTGATCGTCGCGTGAGGCTTTTTCAAGGCCATCATAACATCGGCTTATAGAGAAGTTCGATGAGGAAAACCGCTGGTGTCTTGTTCGCTGCCTTGTCAGAATTGGCCCATTCACACGTTACGTTGAACGGTAGTGACGGAGCGTTACACTCCACACATGACTGGATGTGACGTTCGTTACTTCATTGTTATTCCCTGACTCATTGGCCATTCATTGCTCCGGCCCGAATCGAACAAAAACAATAGCTTCATCTACTCCTCGCGTCCTCCAATTAGTACTGTTGAATACATTACTTAGCAGATAAAGCAAGGATCCCCATACTAAGAAAAACCGTAAAATTTAGTAATTTTCTCAACTGTGGCGAAAGTTGAAGGGTGAATCTTCGATAGCTCTATCAAACTAAAAAATTTAAAATTTCGAAAAACAGCCTAAAATCGCTTGTTTCTTTACTCGTCTTCTTTTTTATTCAAATCTTAGCCAAATTAACTTATTTACATAATTATTTCTGTAATGTGTTCCTTGGTTCAATACCCTCAGGTATTTTTGTTGATTTTTGAAAAATGTCCACACCGAATATAGGGCTTCAGTGAAACTCTGCAATGACTCACATTAGCGCTCATAGTGGTGCTTAAGTGAAACTCTGCATTGACTCACAGTAGCGCTCATAGTGGTGCTTAAGTGAAACTCTGCATTGAATCACATTAGCGCTCGTAGTAGTGCTTAAGTTAAACAATGCATTGACTCATAATAGGGCTCATAGTGATACTTAAGTGAAACTCTGCATTGACTCACATTAGCGCTCATAGTGGTGCTTAATTTAAACAATGCATTGACTCACATTAGCGCTCATAGTGATACTTAAGTGAAACTCTGCATTGAATCACATTAGCGCTCGTAGTGGTGCTTAATTTAAACAATGCATTGACTCACATTAGCTCTCATAGTGATACTTAAGTGAAACTCTGCATTGACTCACATTAGCGCTCGTAGTAGTGCTTAAGTGAAACTCTGCATTGAATCACATTAGCGCTCGTTGTAGTGCTTAAGTGAAACTCTGCATTGACTCACATTAGCGCTCGTAGTAGTGCTTAAGTGAAACTCTGCATTGAATCACATTAGCGCTCGTAGTAGTGCTTAAGTGAAACTCTGCAGTGAATCACATTAGCGCTCGTAGTAGTGCTTAAGTGAAACAATGCATTGCCTCACATTAGCGCTCATAGTGATGCTTAAGTTAAACAATGCATTGACACATAATAGGGCTCATGGTGGTGCTTAAGTTAAACAATACATTGACTCACATTAGGGCTCATAGTAGTGCTTAAGTTAAACAATGCATTGACTCACATTAGCGCTCGTAGTGGTGCTTAATTTAAACAATGCATTGACTCATAATAGGGCTCATAGTGGTGCTTAAGTTAAACAATGCATTGACTCACATTAGGGCTCATAGTAGTGCTTTAAACAATGCATTGACTCACATTAGCGCTCATAGTGGTGCTTAAGTTAAACAATGCATTGACTCATAATAGGGCTCATAGTGGTGCTTAAGTTAAACAATGCATTGACTCACATTAGGGCTCATAGTAGTGCTTAAGTTAAACAATGCACTGACTCACATTAGCGGTCATAGTGGTGCTTAAGTGAAAAATGCATTGAGTCACATTAGCGCTCATAGTGCTACTTAAGTGAAACTCTGCATTGACTCACATTAGCGCTCATAGTGATACTTAAGTGAAACTCTGCATTGACTCACATTAGCGCTCGTAGTAGTGCTTAAGTGAAACTCTGCATTGAATCACATTAGCGCTCGTAGTAGTGCTTAAGTGAAACAATGCATTGCCTCATAATAGGGCTCATAGTAGTGCTACTTAAGTTAAACAATGCATTGACTCACATTAGCGCTCATAGTGGTGCTTAAGTGAAAAATGCATTGAGTCACATTAGCGCTCATAGTGCTACTTAAGTGAAACTCTGCATTGACTCACATTAGCGCTCATAGTGATACTTAAGTGAAACTCTGCATTGACTTACATTAGGGCTCGTAGTAGTGCTTAAGTGAAACTCTGCATTGAATCACATTAGCGCTCGTAGTAGTGCTTAAGTGAAACAATGCATTGCCTCACATTAGCGCTCATAGTGATGCTTAAGTTAAACAATGCATTGACTCATAATAGGGCTCATAGTGGTGCTTAAGTTAAACAATGCATTGACTCACATTAGGGCTCATAGTAGTGCTTTAAACAATGCATTGACTCACATTAGCGCTCATAGTGGTGCTTAAGTTAAACAATGCATTGACTCATAATAGGGCTCATAGTGGTGCTTAAGTTAAACAATACATTGACTCACATTAGGGCTCATAGTAGTGCTTAAGTTAAACAATGCATTGACTCACATTAGCGCTCGTAGTGGTGCTTAATTTAAACAATGCATTGACTCACATTAGCGCTCATAGTGATACTTAAGTGAAACTCTGCATTGACTCACATTAGCGCTCGTAGTAGTGCTTAAGTGAAACTCTGCATTGAATCACATTAGCGCTCGTAGTAGTGCTTAAGTGAAACTCTGCATTGAATCACATTAGCGCTCGTAGTAGTGCTTAAGTGAAACAATGCATAGAATCACATTAGCGCTCGTAGTAGTGCTTAAGTGAAACAATGCATAGAATCACATTAGCGCTCGTAGTAGTGTTTAAGTGAAACAATGCATTGATTTACACTAGCGCTCGTAGTGGTGCTTAAGTGAAACAATGCATTGACTCACATTAGCGCTCATAGTGATGCTGAAGTTAAACAATGCATTGACTCATAATAGGGCTCATAGTGGTGCTTAAGTTAAACAATGCATTGACTCACATTAGGGCTCATAGTAGTGCTTAAGTTAAACAATGCACTGACTCACATTAGCGCTCATAGTGCTACTTAAGTTAAACAATGCATTGACTCACATTAGCGCTCATAGTGGTGCTTAAGTGAAAAATGCATTGAGTCACATTAGCGCTCATAGTGCTACTTAAGTGAAACTCTGCATTGAATCACATTAGCGCTCGTAGTAGTGCTTAAGTGAATAATGCATTGACTCACATTAGCGCTCATAGTGGTGCTTAATTTAAACAATGCATTGACTCACATTAGCGCTCATAGTGGTACTTAAGTGAAACAATGTATTGACTTACATTAGCGCTCGTAGTGGTAGATAAAGGTAAACTGCTAATCTAATCGACCGGATAACAACGATTAAGGAAAGGATTGCAATGTTTAGGAATAAATAAAGAACATATTCTTATACTTTATTATATTTTATTTACCTAAAATTCCTTGCTCAAATCCCCAGGATGTTTTGAACATTGAGTTGCGTGTCTGTCAGGCTCCATGGCTAAATGGTTAGCGTGTTGACCTTTGGTCACAGGGGTCCCGGGTTCGATTCCCGGCAGGGTTGGGAATGTTAACCTTAATTGGTTAATTTCTCTGGCACGGGGACTGGGTGCGTGTGTCGTCTTCATCATCATTTCATCCTCATCAAGACGCGCAGGTCGCCTATGGGTGTCAAATCAAAAGATCTGCACCTGGCGAGCCGAACATGTCCTCAGACACTCCCGGCACTAAAAGCCAAATGCAATTTCATTTTGAATTTCAGTTGCTTGTCTGAACGGCTTGAACTGTGGATATTTAAATTTAATTTTTAACGTAGACACACGTTCCGCGACGACGGGTACTTGGAAATAAATAAATTAAGATGCTTTAATTATTTGTTGATATTTGATTATCGTCGCACCGACACAGATAGCTCTTATGACGACGATGGGATAGTCAAGGACTAGAAGTGGGAAGGAAGCGGCCGTGGCCTTAATTAAGGTACAGCCCCAGCATTTGCCGGGTGTGAAAATGGCAAACCACGGAAAACCATCTTCAGGGCTGCCGACAGTGGGATTCGCAGGTAATCACACTAACCACTACACCAGAGAGGCCGACCTCAATTATCCCGCTGGAATATATTTACCTTATACGCCTCCGCTGTACGTAAAGGAGAAAGAAGTCTGAGGGAGTAAATGCCTGCGCTGAGCAGCTTTAAAGCGGGTATGTTTCTAAAATGGCATATGCTTTTCCTAGCTTAAAACATTTTCAGCTCTTTGCCATGTGTAGGGCTAGGTAGCTCAGATGGTTGAGGCGCTGGACTTCTGACCGCCACTTGGCAAGTTCGATTCTAGCTCAGTCTGGTGGTATTTGAAGGTGCTCAACTACGCCAGCCTCGTGTTGGTAGATTTACTGGCACGTAAAAGAACTCCTGCGGGACTAAATTCCGGCACCTCGTTGTCCCCGAAAGCCATAAAAGTAGTTAGTGGGACGTAATAATAACATTATCAAAAATAACATTATTCGTTGCCATATATAAAATGCTCCTTGCGCTAGAGTTCTTATCAGGTTCACCTGAAATTCCCACAATATGTTTGAATTTGTACAGGAATTAAAAGTAGTTCTCAATGTTATTATCGGTTGAATATTACCTTCATATTTTTGCTCCTAAAGTAACACGAAACTAAATTTTAGCCTATACTATGAATAATGAAAGAAAAAAATGAAAAACTTATATCTCCAATAGTTTAGCATGCAAACTAAGTATGAACGTCTACTATAAGAAGAATATTCTGATTAACACAAAATTAAGACATTATAAGTTGGTGATACGTCTTGAAGCCCTACACGCAACAGGCACTCTTAACTTAATAAGAACAGGGATACTTAAGAGATTAGAAATGGTGGAACGAAAAATTCTCAGGAAGATACTGGGACCGCAAAGAACAGAGGACGCTCAGTTTAGAAGACCGTTGAACCAAGAACTGTATATCAAGATAGAAAGAAAACTCGGACATTATATGAAAAGAAAGGACCGTTTTCTTCGGACACATCCTAAGAATGGACCAAGGGGGGTTAACTCTGCAAATAACATATTTTCTTGTGAAGAAGAGAACCGAAGTACAAGAGGTACAACGGGATCTAGAAGAAATGGGAATACAGAAACCAGATAAATACAACAGGGTGATTTTTAAATGAAAAATTCTGGCGTTGCCAAGGTTTTCAGGATACAACTAGGCCCAGAACAAAATCGCCATGGACAGATGAGCAAAGAGTGTCACAAAGTATGTGAATGTAAGAATATTGGAGAAAGACTAGAAGAAACGAAACTGATAGGAATTAACATTGTCCTGAAATGGCCAAAACGAAAAGAAGAAGTTTATACCTGACTGCAAAACTCAGATTTATTACTGAGTATATGAGTATATTTGACACGTCTGAGTAATATGAGTCAGGCATTCGGCAGCCACCTCCCACTCAGGTTCTCGGGAGAGGCCTCCACCCCTTCCACGTCCACGGGCCCTCTGCAGAGGCCTCCTCCGCTTCCACCTCCACACGCTCTCGGGAGAGGCCTCCACCACCTCCGCCACCGCAGGTCCCTCCACAGAGGCCTCCACCGCATTGCTATGCTGGCTAAGAGAGCGAGCCTAACCTCACATCCCCAATCTATGAGAGGCTTAACCTAACTTTTAACGCATAAGAGAGCTAGCCTAACCTCATGGAAGGGCCTAACCTCAGTTTTACAGCCGGATGCCCTTCCTGACGCGTAAGAGAGCGAGCCTAACCTCACATCCGCTATCTTGGAGGGGCTTAACCTAAATTTTGACGCACAAAACAGCAAGCCTAACCTCAGTTTTACGGTCGGATGCCCTTCCCGACGCTAGTTGCACAAGATGGTGGCTATACACAGCTCCTTATGATACTCCTTAAGGGTGCTTGCGCAAGATGGTGGCCGCAAGATGGCTCCTGCTCTTACGAGACGCCCTAGGAACGCTTGCGCAAAATGGCGGCTATACATACCTTCTTATGAGACGGCCTAAGGGTGCTCGCACAAGATGGCTGCTGCTCATATGAGACTCCCTAGGGACCCTTGCACAAGATGGCGGCTATCTAATTGCTCAAGATGGCGTTGACAGCGGCCATCTATACTCAACAGAGCACCGTGCTGCTATCTTTAAGGCCACTACCTTAAGCACGTGGTGGTGGGCAATTTGAAATTCCACGTGCTCTTTAAAGCTACATGCTTTTTGACACCGGCCATCTTTAAACAACAGAGCATCATGCTGCTATATTCAGCTACTACCTTTGAAATGTGGTGGCGGCAATTTATACATGCTTTTTTTTGACAACTGCCATCTTTAATCAACAGAACACCGTGCTACCATCTTTAGCTACTACCCTTGAAATGTGGTGGCGGCAATTTCTACATCCTTTTTTTTGACAAGCTGCCATCTTTAATCAACAGACCACCGTGCTACTATCTTTAGCTACTACGTTTAAATGTGGTGGCGGGCAATTTTCACGTGATTCTTTTGACAGTTGTCAGCCGCCATCTTTAACTACATGCTCATGGCTTACTACTAATATCTTGACGGAAATAAAATATTATAGCGCGGGACTTAGCCACGCCGCAAGCAAGCAAGCTGCCCTTCTCAACATACTTACCGAGCTGCCCTTCTCAACATACTATTGTATTAGTTTTTAAACCAAGATGCTGTTACAAATGCCAGCTATGGGTGATTGCACAGAGGCTACTGCGCAATATGGCGGCTGCTGCTATGAAGAAAGCTAGCTCAGAGGCTACTACACAAGATGGCGGCTATACATAGGCTCTCATGGCCTTCTCCTCTGTTAAGGCATATCTCTCTATCGAACAAGTTTAAACATGCATCGCGAAGGCTAGAGTGAACACGTGCTGCAGCGATGACGTCATCATAGTTGTGCATGTTTAGACTTGATCGCTTTCTCAAGAGTGAGTAGGTGTAAGGAATGCAATAAGTACACCATTTTGTATGCAATCAAATATTTATTTACAATGTACTACAACAGTGTTCGTTTTACTGCTGACAAGGTTGCTATGCTTCTGAGCAACGTTTTGTGAAGAGGTAGCATGCTTCTGAAATACCTCCTGCAACATTCAAATTAAACAAAACATTTAGAAATATATTATACTAAGTATGTTATGCTTTACAAAAGAACATAATGCAATTCTTACCTTGTTGTTATTCCTTTTCTGAATCATCATCATGAGGTACTAGAAAAAGTTCATCCATAGACTGTGTACAGTGTTCAAACCTCGGATTTGGTCCATCCCAATCATCATCACCATTTTCCCTTCGATGCTTGTAATGACTCTGACAGGTTCTGCATAAAGCTACACCGATTGACATCTTACTATGTAGAAGTAGGATGTCCCAAAAATCATGTACGTAAGGGGCAGCGTACGTAGATAAAAGTCCTGGTGGTATTTAATAAGATGTTTCGGCATCGAGGTTCTATGTTTATAGAACATGTTAATAGCCTGACTTACTCGTGTGAGATAAATAAGATGTTGTGTATGAGCATGCAAACAGTATGCACATTTACAGTTTTGCTTGTTGTTCTGTTCCATAGCGTACGATGTCGAAGCACACACTAATGTTGATGATAAAGGAGGAGGAGGAGGGATTGAGCTAACCTCAGTAACTGCAAGGGGGAGGAGGAGGAGGAGGAGGAGGAGGAGGAGGAGGAGGAAGCTGTTATCTTAACAGCTGTTACATTTAAAAAGGTAGTGTCGGGAAGGGAATATGGTACACAATAATACGCTTACGGCGTAATTCATCTTCTATTTCTTGAATCTCTCGTACATACACTGTGTATCCAGCATCTTGATAAGCTCTTAGGAGTTGTAATCGTTCAACGAGTAAGTTAACGTCTTTACAGTATCTTACATGTGCATAGGGTAAAAGAGTTTTGCGAATACGTGTAGACAGTTGATGCGTAGAAAAGGGAAGAACTTGTTTTGATGCGGTATATGCTTCTGCAATGTTATCAGCAGATAAAATCTTAACAAGGTTTGATTGAAAAGAAGCGGTTAAATCTTCTTCTTCTACTGATGTATCTTGCTTCTCTTCTTGAGATGTTTGCACAGCGACAGAACATGTTGCTGGGTTAGAAAATAAAGTAGAATGAAAAAGCTCCGATGGAAAAGAAACGTTGTGTTCTTGTTTTTCTTCCCTATTCATCTCCTCTTTATCTGGTGGTGTGAGATTAGTAACATAAGTTGTAGTAAGCAGTGACGATGTTATATCGTTTCGATCATGCTTCTTTAAACAAATGTGTTTAGAATTTACATGTCGTGTGAGATTATCACGTCTGCTGAATATAGCAGTACATTGTTTGCATGCATATATTTCGAAGTTATGCTTTACAGCTTTATGTCGTTCAAGATTGTCAAGTCTTGAAAAACTCACACTACAAAGATCACACATAAACATAATAGATGTTTTACAGTTAGATATGATGTATAGTTTTACACTGCAACCCGATAGGTGATGTGTACACGCTTTTAAACATAGCTATTCTTTGTGCTTAAAGTTCGTGCACATAGGTCATGCTAAGATAGCAGCACACAATTGCGAACATTGTACATTCTAGCGGAAGAAGTTTAGTATAATAGTTGAGGCATGCAAAATCGGTAGGTGATGCATACGTGCTCTAGCAGTTGAAAATAATAAAAAATGCTGCTGCCATGTTTACAAGATTTTTAAACACAGCTATTCTTTGTGCTTTAAGTTCGTGCACATAGGTCATGTTAAGATAGCAGCACACATGCGATT
Organism: Anabrus simplex; assembly: GCF_040414725.1. Taxonomy (NCBI): domain Eukaryota; kingdom Metazoa; phylum Arthropoda; class Insecta; order Orthoptera; family Tettigoniidae; genus Anabrus; species Anabrus simplex. The sequence continues at coordinate 462,786,211 of NC_090267.1, forward strand.
GCCGCATGCTCTAGCGGAAGAAGTTTTGAACGATAGTCGATGCACGCAAAATCGATAGGTGATGTGTACATGCTTTTAAACATGGCTATTCTTTGTGCTTTAAGTTCGTGCACATAGGTCATGCTAAGATAGCAGCACACAGTTGCGATCGTTGTACACTCTAGCGGAAGAAGATTAATATGATAGTCGATGCATACATATAATGTGTACAGTAGATGAAGGAAAAATTAAAATACTTCAGGTGGGCATAATAAAGAACCGGGCCCGCGGTGTAGGGGTAGGGTGCCTGACTCTTACCTGGTGGTCCCGGATTCGATTCCCGGCCAGAACAGGGATTTTTATTTGGATGTGAGGGCTGGTTTGAGGTCTACTCAGCCTACGTGTTTATAATTGGATGCCGTTATGCATCAGTAGACTAAGCGCCATTTCACGAAAATTGAGATTTTAGCGCCATCTTGTAGAGGAAGGCTTGAACAATTTATAAAAAATTCCCCACTGCATTACAAGAGGCCGTTAATTGTTAGTAAACAGAAAACCTAAGCGACAAAGCGGGAATCAGTAAAAATGTAAATTGCATCAGTAGACTATGCGACGTTCCAGTTTGCATCATTAGACCAAGCTCCACATTCCTCACATTGCGCGCGGATGACAGCGAAGGAGCCCGCGTTTTCGATAGTGCTGACATTTTTACGTGGTAACACATTGAGTGGTTTATCAAGTGACGAAGTTCAGCGATGTATCAAGTACTTCCAAAAGTAAGGAGAAGGACAATGGTACTAATGCAGCTTGCTAAGAAGGTTGCGTCCGAAAATCATTCTCTAGAACTTGATGGTGAATCTCAGGAAGTAAATCTAAATAAGTCAAGACAGGGACGACCACGGGAAAGTAGAGTTCCCTTTCACCAGGCATTAATACCTTTGTAGCCAAAAGGAAAACCTATCTCTGAAGCCAAACTAAGAGACTTTGGTTCGCTGATGCACTTAATACCTGCAGATGCCAAACAATTTTACTAGAATCTTCAAGCAGATTCTGACATCGTGGATGACGTAGATGGATTTAATGGAGATCCTGATTTCGAGATTGAATGAACTGAGAGCAACAGTCTTATTACCTGTCCAGTGATTTGTGTGTATTTATGAGAGAAAATATCTTTAATCGCATTTTCTGTCTCAAGCAGAACAAAACTTACCCATAGGCTTAAAAACATCACGTCAATACTGTACTTTCAGAATATAATAGGCCTATCGCGAAAGAAAATCCATTCGAAAATTGAATAGACTACAATGGCTTATGTCTTACCATTTGTATTTGACTCAGATAAGTTGAAATTCCTCAAATCAGTAAGTCATTATAGCAACGACTTTAGAGAATAGCTTCCCTTCTAGAATTTCTCCATCTAAAACTTAAATAATGTACCGGAGTTGTGGTGTGGCTTGTGGTGGATCAAGCACTTAGCGGGCCTTTCCAGACAGTAGGAGATTCAGTTTTTAATCTTGGCTGCCGCCACGTTATATTTTTTGATGTTTTACTCAGTAGATACTCAACAGTTAGGGGTTATTGGTGTAGCATCGTGATACATTATTCGCATTTGAGAAAAACCTTAAATTGCATCAGCAGACTAAGCGCCATTTCTTCAAGAAAATCTATATAGTGCGAGCATAAAAATGTTGAAATTTGGTGATAAGGTACAATCTATTATCCTACAACACCAGTAATACCATATTTAGCAAAATTATGTTCGCTCGAATTTACACATAGAACCAAATTTAAACGCGATTATCTCGCAACCAACTTTTGGCGCTTGGTCTAGTGATGCATAACGGAATCCAATTGAGGAACTATCTGACGGTGAGATAGTGTCCCCGGTCAAGAAAGTCAAGAGGCCAAGTTGATTCTTCGTGCCGACCACACGACAACTCGTAATCTGCAGGACTTCGGGCTGAGCAGCGGTCGCTTGGTAGGCCACGGTGCTTCGGGGCTCCCACGCCATAGGGCTTAGTATTTGGTTTTAGACATAGTAAAATTGTCCCCAGCAGAAACGTATTAATGAGGTTTCACTGTATTTTAAAGGTGGTTCCTATCAACTAAAATATTAGGATGTAATGCAGTATTCAGAGGCCTCTTTCTCTTTTCTCCTTAGTTTTTCTCCAGAAATCCAGACCACTCTTCGTTCTTCTCCATCTTCCTTCCAAAACAAGGATAGACTAATATTATCCGTCACCCTAATACTCTGTATACACGGCACAAAACTACATGAAGTAAAAAATGAAATGGCGTGTGGCTTTTAGTGCCGGGAGTGTCCGAGGACAAGTTCGGCTCGCCAGAAGCAGTTCTTTTGATTTGACCCCCGTAGGTGACCTGCGCGTCGTGATGAGGCTGAAATGATGATGAAAACGACATATACACCCAGCCCTTTGCCAGCGAAATTAACCAATTAAGTTTAAAATTACAACCCTGCTGGGAATCGAACCCGGGACCCTTGTGGCCAAAGGCCAGCACGCTAACCATTTAGCCATGGGGCCGGACTACATGAAGTGTTAACATAGTTTAAGAATAACTGGCATAAACCGCGAGTAAACTGTAGGGTGTAGTCAGGTGCTGAAATTATCCTTTTGTATATGGTGAGTTTTGGAACGCCAAGTGCGATGGATAAGGAGAATTGTGGAACAATAGCCAAACTTTGGTCAGTAGCTCCTGCCAGTCGTAAGAGGCAACTAAAAGAGGCCCAAGGGTCATGAACTTGGTAACGTGGGTTGGCAATTACCTGGCCCTGAGCTGAGTCCTGTCACTTACTTGTGCCAGGCTCCTCACTTTCATCTAACCTATCCGACCTCCCTTTGTCAACTATTGTTATTTTCCACCCCAGAAGGCATTAGAGCATTCCAGGCCTGACGAGTCTTCATTTCCACGCTCCTCGTAGCTCTTCTTTTACTTTGGCCGATACCTTCATTTTTCGAAATGTCGAATCCCTTCCATTTCCTTCTCTCTGATAAGTGTTAATCAGAGAGAAGGAAATGGAAGGGATTGTGTTTATTGCTTTAAGGAGAAGCACGATTATCACCACCATCGCTTTACTTTAATGTCGATATCAGACGCAACAGACTCAGAAACACTGCAATCACTCGAGCCGTGTGAGTCTGTCCGGCTCCACGGCTGAATGGTTAGCGTGCTGGCCTTTGGTTCAAGGAGCCCCGGGTTCGATTCCCGGCCGGGTCGGGGATTTTAACCTTAATTGGTTATTTCCGCTGGCTCGGGGACTGGGTGTGTGTGTGTTGTCCTTAGGCAAAAAAATGAAACGAAAACAAGGAAAGAATGAGAAAAATAAGAAAATATCAGTAAAAATATAAAAAAAAAAGCCTAAAAAATAAAATAAATAAAAAGTCTTGCCCATTCTGACACTCGACTTTAAGACGAATCCTATAACCTCTACAGCGTTGAGCATTGCTTCTAGGAACAAAAATCGATTTGTCTTAATATTCCCTATCATACTGAACGTCCCTTTATCAATTTCGTCTTGGCTCTTTTAACAATAATCTTCGTCACATTGGAAGTCTGGAAATAAATATCACTCTACTTGGACAGTATTCAAAAGCAGTCATCTCCGTACAGTTCATGGAGAGGTGCAAGCTAAAGGTTTCCACTATCCGTAGCCTCGGCACTTGGTGGGGTAGAGCGGTCAGCTCTATGCCCGGCCACCATTGTCCCCAGGAATCAACCAGGCACTCATTTCTGGCGCAGGCTGAGTGAATCTGAGGGTCATGTGCGCCACTGGAAGTGGAAATCTTGTTTCCTAAATTTTTCGGCTTCCTGACGGGGAATTGAATCCACGTCCTTTCAGGTGCACGTCTTTACCGCCTCGGTCAGGTAGCCCCTCGCACAGTATTTACCTGTTTCAAATATCACTGAACAACCGTCCATTTTATTTAAAACAAAATCCTCTTCATCCCATTTCAAATGATACCTCGAACGTAAAAGAAATCCTTATATCAAAGTCCTTCAGCAGATGAAGTAGTAAAAAGAACTGATTCTCACTATAAAAGAAAGGGAAACTCAATCTCCAGGGCACATTATGAGACGCGAGAAGTACCAGCTATTACAACTTATAATTATAATCGAATGGAAAATATAAGGGGAAGGGTCTGTTGGGAGGCGCAAGTATGTCTGTATTCACGTTCAGAGCTGGCCAACCTCTGTTATGAGAAGACTTCTTAAGAAGGAGAAGAAGTAAACAAAGCCATGTAAAACTAATTATAACACTGTTTACCATATAATCATTAGATTATATAATTTTTATTGCAATAGCTGTGCTCATGTGAGACGGCTCCCATCCTTGTCAGGAAGAAAAGGGCAATGACTAACTTACAACACCACTGAGGTCATCGACAGACCATGAACCTCCATAAATAAGTGAAAATTGTGGGTATCTACTCCCTTAGATATTGTTCTGCCACGAAATTTTAAAAGTGGTACGAGAACTGGAACGGGTCCACTTAACTGAATAGACGGAGGTTCGATTCCCACCTCAGCCATCCTCGAAGTGGTTTTCCGTTTTTCTCCCACTTTTTGAGGCAAACGCCGGGATGGTAGCTAACTTAACGCCCCGGCTGCTTCCTTCCCTCTTCCTTCTCTATCCCTTCCAATCTCACCCCGTCCCCCACAAGGCCCCTGTACAGCATAGCAGGTGAGGCCGCTTGGGCGAGGTACTGGTCCTCCTATACAGTTGTATCCCCGACCCCAAGTCTCACGCTTCAGGACACTACTCTTGAGGTAGTAGAGCTGGGATCCCTCGCTGAGTCCGAGGGAAAAACTAATCCTCGAGGGTAAACGGATTAAGAAAGGAAAATATTCATGTGTTTGGAAATTATCAGGCAAATGACAAAATAGAGGCCATGATACACCGCCATTTTGAATAATTAATTATGTATAATGGCATAGGTTTATACGATTTCTAAATATGTAGTGATATTATTACGGAATAATGTGTTTGTCAAACTAAGTTGCCTTTTAGTATTTGTTTCCATTGCTGCGTAAAAAGTTTTGTACACCCCATTCTTCTACGTTCAATGATGTATCCCCCTCCCCTTCCCCCTCCCCCACTTCCCACCAACCCCCCGTTAAAAGCCACACATCGACGGAGAACCGCGTCATTGTCCTTGTGATTGCAGCAGTCTGCTCCCAATACAAAATGTCAAGAGAGATGTTTGCATATTTCGTTAGCGGATTTGTGACGTACTTCCTACAGTTGGCAAGACATGCCATACGTTCAGTTGACCAGGCAGTTTTTTCTCTTCACACATGTCTTGCATTGCCATGGCCAATGCCAAAGCAAATACAGTAGTCCAGGTCTTCCCACACAGTTCGCTCTAGTAAGGTGAAGTGAGAACAGTCTGCGGTCTGGGAAGGCACAATCAAGGACAGTGCCTTAAGCTACTGGAATTCCCTGCAAGAAAGAAAGCACAATGTCCGTTCCGGTGGGTGAAAGGCGCACTATTTTCTTAGGTGCTGGAGGTCGTGAGATTGATCCTAGACTTGGCAAGAGCACTTCAATAGTTGTGCTACTCCCTCATGTAGTTCCCCGTCCAGATATATAGAAAGTAACAAAAATGTTCGTATGCCCAACCCTTGTCTCGGGTACGACGTGGGCTGAATTTTCGCAGCAAGTATTTTTTAAATACCGGATGCTCTTTCTGACGTCAAACTCATCAGAGGAGTTAGTGAGATGAAATTAATGGCGTAATTTATGATTGTAGGGAGTGAGGGGTGAAACCCGCTGCCGGCACATATCCTGCTTCTGACAAATAGCACCAAGGGGTCTGCTCAAAGTTTAACGTCCCCATCCGACGGACGAATCACCAATCACCATCAACAGCGTCATATGCCCTCACTCTGTTTGACCATTGTGGAGAGGTTTTAAATTTAATCCAGGCGTCTGACACGCAGTCTAGTGATTAGAAATTGCCAGCCAACATTCTGAGGGAGAAAACTTTTTCGACTGACGGGACTTGAACCGGCTGACCACGGCGTCAGACGCCTTAAAGGTCGTGGCCACCGGATGGTCTATATACGGATTCATTATACGTAGGGAATAAAAATAGTGCAAAACCTCGATAAGACGCTCCCGTTTATTAAGCTGTCCCGGGTAATGCACGCTTTCTGCTCGGTTCTTAGATATTTCTTGTAAGAAGCTATAATACAATACCAGATATTTCGTGCTTCGCTTTGCTTTAAGACGCTCTTATTCGAAAGACTCTTCTTCTTCTTCTTCTTATTCTTCTTCTTCTCCTTTTCACCCTCCAGGGTCGGTTTTTCCCTCGGACTCAGCGAGGGATCCCACCTCTACCGCCTCAAGGGCAGTGTCCTGGAGTTTTAGACTTTGGATCTTGGGATACAACTGGGAAGAATGACCAGTACCTCACCCAGGCGGCCTCACCTGCTATGCTGAATAAGGGCCTTGCGGGGGAATGGGGACATTGGAAGGGATAGGCAAGGAGAAGGGAAGGAAGCGGCCGTGGCCTTAAGTTAGGTACCATCCCGGCATTCGCCTGGAGGAGAAGTGGGAAACCACGGAAAACCACTTCCAGGATGGCTGAGGTGGGAATCGAACCCACCTCTACTCAGTTGACCTCCTGAAGCTGAATGGACTCCGTTTCAGCCCTCGTACCACTTTTCAAATTTCGCTGCAGATCCGGGAATCGAACGCGTGCCTCCGAGGGTGGCAGCTAATCACGCTAACCACTACACCACAGAGGCGGACACTACTCTTCGGTTAATTTTTGGAAGATGTGGTAAAACTTTACTCCTTCGCAAGTGTACCTACAGTCCTGATTTATTAATATGTCGCACCAGAAGCACTAAAATCAGCTACATATGTTCTCTCATTCTTTCTTTCTTTTTCTTTCTTTCTTTCTTAGTCATTTTACCCTCCAAGGTAGGTTTATCCCTCGAACTCAGCGAGAGATCCCACCTCCACTACCTCAAGGGCATACAACTGGGGAGGATGACCAGTACGTCACTTAGGCGGCCTCACCTGCTATGCTGAACAGGGCCGTTGGTAGGGGATGGGATTATTAGAAGGGATAAATAAGTAAGAGGCATGGAAGGGGCCGTGGCCTTAAGTTAGGTACCTTCCCAACATAATCCTGGAGAAGAAGTGGGAAACCACAGACAACTACTTCGAGGATGGCTGAGGTGGGAATCGAACCCTCGAACCTCCTCTATCCAGTTGACGTCCGGAGGCTGAGTGTACCCGTTCCAGTCCTCGTACCACTTTTCAAATATCGTAGCAGAGCCTGGAATCGAACCCGAGCTTCCGGGGGTGGCAGCTTATCTCACTGACCAGCAGACCACGGAGGTGGACTAACTGCTACATATAAAGTACATATATTAAAACAATGACTTACAGTATATAGGGTGGTCGGTAACAACGTGAGCCCGGTATATGAGCGTTAGAGGGTTGGTCAGACTGATAAATAATTTGAAAGAAAATAATTTGATATCTCGCATCGTTGTCGTTTTAACAGCTGCGGAAGTTAGCCAATCACATCGCTTCGCAGGCGAATTCAAATAGGCTTTGTTGTTGCTAAATCTGCACGTGGCTTAAAGCCAACTTGAGAGCATCAATCGAAGGAAATAACTTCGCCAGCGGAGGGATTCGAACACGGACCTCCGAGCTGACAGTATTGCGCCACGGTGACACCTGCTGAAACCCATGGTGCGCTTGTGTTTGTTACTGATTTTGCTAGATGATCGGTCTTTTACGGAAATGTTCATTAAGCATCCATGTGTTATGCGTACAGTGGACTTGGACTCACATTTTAAGGCAAGCCTTCTTCGCTGGGTGCAGTCCGGCTCCATGGCTAAATGGTTAGCGTGCTGGACTTTGGTCACGGGGGTCCGGGTTCGATTCCCGGCAGGTTTGGGAAATTTAACCATGATAGGTTAATTTCGCTGGCATGGGGGCTGGGTGTATGTGTCATCATCATCATCATTTCATCCTCATCACGACCCGCAGGTCGCCTACGTGTGTCAAATCAAAAGACCTGTACCTGGCGAGCCGCACATGATCTTGGACACTCCCAGCACTAAAAGCCGTACTCCACTTCATTTCACTTCGTGCTCTCAAGCCGGCGTTAAGCCCTGATGAGTGTAACCGTGTGTCTCATTTGCTTAACATTTAACAATCCGAGCATTTCGTAATAAGGAGTTACTTGAGTTGTATACTTTACTAAAATAATAAAATGCCGGGCTGAGTGGCTCAGACGGTTAAGGCGCTGGCCTTCTGACCCCAACTTGGCAGGCTCGATCATGGCTCAGTGCGGTGGTATTTGAAGGTGCTCAAATACGACAGCCCCGTGTCGGTAGATTTACTGGCACGTAAAAGAACTCCTGCGGGACTAAATTCCGGCACCTCGGCGTCTCCGAAAATCGTAAAAGTAGTTAGTGGGACGCAAAGAAAATAACATTATTAAAACAATAATAATAAAATGGATGCACGCGTGCGTTGCCTTTCGCGGTTTCTTTATGTGTTCCTCAATGGCATCAACTAGTACTACACGCCTTTTGCGTGTCTTACCTTTCTCTTACCGGTAGACCCATTCTTCGAAGGTTCACACCTCTTCCATTCCTTCCTCTGGTTAGTTTTAAGAGAAGATGGCTGTCCATGTGTACTTCCTGTTAACGGAATAATCGCTGGCTGATAATAAACTGCGCCAACAGTCGAAGGAATGCAGGATGCTAAACCTCTCTACCGCCTGAAGGCGTGTACATTGTACCAGTGGTCAACATGGGGTCTACTGAGCGAGCTGGCCGTGCGGTTAGGGATGCAAGATAGTGGGTTCGAACCTCACTGATGGCTGCTCTGAAGATGGCTTTCCGTGGTTTCCCATTTTCACATCAGGCAAATGCTGTACGTTAATTATGGCCACGGCCAGTTCCTTCCAACTCCTAGCCCCTTCCTGTTCTACAGCGCCGTATTATCTATCTGTGTCGGTGCGACGTAAAGCAAATTGTAAATTTTAAAAAAATTCGTGGAGCCTTCTCCGCTTGAATGGTCATAATTAGACCGCGGATGTTTAGGCATATATACGTCAGAAAGCAAACTTGCTGAAGTATATAATAATATAATTTCGTGTGGCTATTTCTAGCCGAGTGGAGCCCTTGTAAGGCAGACCCTCCGATAAGGGTGGGCGGCATCTGCCATGTGTAGGTAACTGCGTGTTATTGTGGTGGAGGATAGTGTTATGTGTGGTGTGTGAGTTGCAGGGATGTTGGGGACAGTACAAACACCCAGCCCCCGGGCCACTGGAATCAACCAATGAAGGTTAAAATCCCCGACCCGGCCGGGAATCGAACGCGGGACCCTCTGAACCGAAGGCCAGTACGCTGACCATTCAGCCAACGAGTCGGACACTTGCTGAAGTGAGTAACAAGTTAATTGTAGCCCGGACAACAGTTATGCTATGAGATTTGCATACACATAGGGGATCAGGACTATTAGAACCCCTTGCAGATATGTTACTCTCGCTACAGTACGGAAGAGATAGCTAGACGACACTTCCTACTAGCCGAACTAGTTTGCATTCAAAATCCACTCTTTAGTCGTAATCTGTCAACCGCGAGTGTGTCAAACCACATACCTGGCAAAAAAATTCAGACATCGAAGTGTAATCTTCGGAAGTTGAGGGATCCTAATAGCATCCTCTTAGATATGTCAGTGTTAACGATCAAGGGGTCACTTCAAAAAATATTCGCAATCACCTTGACATCAGACTTTAACAACCGCTGTTCATTGTGATTATTTAAATCTGGTATACTTTGTGATGTTCGGCAACTGATACATTGTATGTTGAGTATTCAGCCCAAAGGCTGGTTTGATTCTCCACAGCTCTGGCAACAGCTGTCATAAATAGTCTAGGCGTCACTGAAGAAATGAGGAGTGAGGTAGTTTCCCGTTGCTTTCCTGACCGAGCCAGAAGTAGCTATTACATATCAGCCAGCCAAGCCCACTGAAATGCATGCACCAACCGTTCCTATGAGCGATATTTTCACACCATCTATAACACGGATCGGCTGAATAAGGAATGGCATTTCTAGCATCACTCATACCTCAGTCACCCTCATATTGTCAAAGTCAAGGATAAGACTGAGACAGGACAATGAAAGTAACAAATTTGATATAGCCCGTACCAGAGGACATAGCGCACTGTAAACAGTACATTTCGCTAGCAAAGGCACAACTCATACATTGGGAAGTAATAAATAAAATGAAAATATAGCGAAACCTCCTCCTCTTCCTCCTCAATCCTCTACCCTTGACAGAGCATGGTGGCGTTTATGATTTCACAGTCCTCTTTTTTCTTTCTATAAGTCGGTCTGTCGCTATAAGCGTTGCCTCATGGAATGATCTGTCTGGATGTCTTCCTCCTTGCTATTAATCTTTCCCTCCACTACAAGCTTCTCCAGAGTGCCTGTTCTTCTGGCGATGTGTCCAAGGTAGACCGGAGATAAGCGTGGCAAATCCGCTCGAGGTCTAGTCTTGGAACCCAGGTCTTCCTGCACGGACGTATTGGTTCGGTGTTCAGTGCAAGAAATTCGGAGAATGCGTCGGTAAACCCACATCTCGAAGCTCTCCATTTTCCTGTTATCTGCCTGTTTGATTGTCCAGATCTCAGCTGCAATGGGGAATATGAGAGAGTGAGCTAGTTGTATTTTTGTGTTCTTTACAACTGTCCGGTCCTTCCATATCCGACTCAGTTTTATGGTGGCTGCCCTGGCCATGGCCGTTCTTCTCTTGATTTCATCGGAACACCCTCCTATATTACAAATCATGGAGCCCTTGTAGATAATTTTTTGTATCTGTACCATAATGCAGTATACAGTATTTTCTAAAGAGAATACTGTCAATCCGGCAAAGGTTTATTACCTGAACGACAAAGATCGAATCTGACAGACGTATAGAACATCTTCTTAGTACCAAAAGATTGCGACATTGAATGATGCGATATCCGGTAAAAAAAATAGTAACAAATAATGGTATTAAGACATCCCAAGTGTCCAGAGGTGCATGAAGTTTCACGCTATCTAGGTCGAACACATTCCTTTTCCCATTCACTAGCGTTAAGTTGAATGTTTTTGTGATTTTTCGAAGCTGTCTGTTGAATACATCCGTGTAGATCTTCCGACTGTTTAGGAGAAATTTTCAGCTTGAATTATTCTTGAAATTCCACTAGATACAGAACGTAACACAAGCATGGGTATATTTTAAGAGAATTCACTTCTTCTGTTGATAATTTATTTGACAGAACACCGCGATTTTAAAAATTATATGTTTATCAATTAAAGTCCAACATAGCCTATAATAATAATAATAATAATAATAATAATAATAATAATAATAATAATAATAATAATAATAATAATAATAAGGTTATTGATTTTAGGTGCCAGCCCCGCAGTGTAGGGGTAGCGTGTCTACCTCTTCTCCGGATACCCCAGGTTCAATTCCCGGCAAGTCAGGGACTTTTACGTGCATCTAAGGGCTGGTTCGAGGTCCACTCAGCCTACGTCATTACAATTGAGGAGCTATCTGAGAGATAGTGGCCCCGGTCTAGAAAGCCAAGAATAACGGCCGAGAGGATTCGTCGTGCTGACCACACGACATCTCGTGATCTGCAGGCCTGAGCAGCGGTCGCCTGGTAGGCCAAGGCCTTTCAAGGATGTAGTGCCATGGGGTTAGGTGAGATTAGGTTTTAGTTTTTTCACGACAGTAGCATTTCGTCCACGTAGACTTAGGCTGATTTCTTCTCTTTCACAGAGTTGAATTTACCAAATGATTTTCCATTCTAAAACCTCTACTGATAAAATATTCTTACAGATCACTTTACTGTGTACGTTAAAAATAGTATTTTGTAACAAGTATTGTAAGTACTTTACACTTTTAAAAAATAGTTTATATATTTTTATAGTTACAGCATACGTTGAGAGATGCTGAAGATCCTAACGCATGTCAGTAGCTGTGCAGTCAATGGTATTGGCCAATATTTGCTAGAATTTTAGACATGATTATTTTTTAATACCTGACTGATACATAAATAAGAATAGAGGGCTTTGAAAAAGAAGCAGCAATCCAGAAAGAAGTGAGGCAAGGCTGCGGTTTGTCTCCTTCCATTTCAACGTTTATATAGAACGGGCGGTAAATGATAGCAAAGAGAAATCACAATCAAGGGAACGTCAATCCAAGGAGAGGAAACCAAAACCCTGAGATTTTATATAGTGATTTTATCTGAGTCTGCAGAAGATCTAGAGAAATTACTGAATGGTATGAGGAGTACGAGACGAAAATACATAAGCCAAAACAAAGTAATGGAGTGCAGAGGAACGAAGTCAGATGATGCAGGAAAAATTACGGGTATGTCCTGCTCTCCCTTGCCCATCACTCCTTACCATCTCCTACTATGCGTAAATAGTGAGAAAACAGCACATGCCCAAATGTATACAACTAAGTACCATGCTGCTAGCTTACTACAAATAATAATAAAGTTATAATGCTCGTAATCTGCTGAGGCTACGTAACAATCAGTATAAGTGTTAGCGTAAAGTTAGGACAAAAGGTTATAAAAGAGCAAGATGGCGCAACCATGTAAAACCTACTTCTGCATCCTATTCTGTCAGCATGTCTAATGGAATTATTATTACAGGCTGACGTTATTCTAACGTTTAAAGTGCTGACTGGATGGCAGAAGTAAGGAGAATATAAAATGCAGACTAACACAAGCAAGGAAGGCCTTTCTTGAGAAAAGACACTTGTTCTCTTTGAACATTGATATAGGAATTAGAAAGATGTTTTTGAAGACTTTCATATGCAGTATGACATTGTATGGAAGTGAAACATGGACGATAACTAGCTCAGAAAGAAAGAAAGAGAATCGAAGCTTTTGTTGCAATCCCAGACTTCTTCAGTTGGTTTTTGAGGGAAGTGTAGGTGGTAAGAACGGTAGGGGTAGACTAAAGTGTAATTATAGCAAACAGATTAGAGGTGATGTAGGACGCACTAGTTACGTAGAAATGAAACGATTAGCATGGGATAGGGTGGCATGGAGGGCTGCATCAAACCAGTCTGATTACTCAAACAATACGAGGTGTGTTCAAAAAAAGACCGAACTGTGGCTAGAAAAACTTTATTATGTAGCTTACATCATTTCACAGACTGTCCCCTTCAAAATACTCCCCTGCACTATCAACAGCGTGTTGCCAACGTTTCTTCCACTTTTGGAATGCTTCCTGTAATGCACTTTCTTTGATGGCGCGAAGTTGCCTCGTCGCATTCTCCTTGATCTCTTCAATGTCTTGGAAACGATGTCCTTTCAAGGTGGTTTTCAATTTGGAGAATAAGAAAAAGTCTGCTGGAGCCAAGTCGGGAGAATAGGGCGGATGGGGCACAACAGGAATTTAGTGTTTTGCCCGATAACTGCGGACCGAGAGAGAGGCATGTGCTGGCGCATTGTCATGGTGCAACATCCAGGATTTGTTTTCCCACAGTTCAGGCCTCTTCCTGCGCACAGCATCTCTCAAATGCGTTAAAACATTCTGGTACAGTTCTTTGTTCACTGTCTGGCCTCGGGGTACAAACTCCTGATGGACAATGCGGTTTGCGCGCAATTTACAAAGTTCGGTCTTTTTTTGAACACACCTCGTAACAAATATATACAAGTTCAGGACACTGCTCGAATTTCGAAGGTGTTTTGCTGTATCTTACTTGAAATTTTCAACCAGTAGGCAGGCGGTTGGTTGTCCAATTCAAGTATCAAAGCCATTCGATGATATACCTTTTAATGGAAAGGACCATTACACCTGCACAAGATACAAACAGGTCAGATGGAAGATGGATAACTACTAAAATCCTTGACATCCTGAAGTGAGTGCAATGTTGCACTTTGTTCGAAGTGCTATAGACTATATAATTCAAGGTAGACTTTGCAAGGCCTCTGAACCTCTCTTGTCATCTCGTATTATGAAATTACTATTTTCTATTGTTGAGCTTTCCAGATCACAGCCATTGTCGACAAAGATAAAGCCGTGGCCTGGGACAGCGGGTAATCCCCCAGTGTGTCGGTGGAAAAGCACCGCTTACACTGCAGATCTGAGTAAATGAGCCTCGCCCTTCCTTGTCCAACACAATTAACGATCGATATATTGACAACAGAAAGTAAGTAAGGAAGACTGAGGTTGTTGTTGGAAAAACCATTATGGTCAAAATTCTGATTCTTTAATAACACATGTTCTATTTATGCATAAGTCTGTTTTGTACGCAATGGTATTCAATTGTTGTTAAGAAGGAAGCTATACATTTTACAGTAGTGTGGACTCGGGTAATGTAACTTCAAAGATTATTAGTCTGTTAATATTTATAATAATAATAATAATAATAATAATAATAATAATAATAATAATAATAATAATAATTCCACCACTTTTAACAAACTTGAGTGGTCGCTCTTGCGGATTTGGCCTTGTTTTACGGCCAGATAACCTTCCTGACGCCAACCCTATGTGGAAGGGTATGATTACTACTGCATGCTTACATGGTTAGTAGTGTGGTGTGTTGTCTGAATTTGAAGAGGAGAATGTTGGGACAAACACAAACACCCAGTCCCCTAGCCAGAAGAATTAATCAGACGTGATTAAAATCCCCGACACGGCTAGGAATCGAACCCGGGACTCTCTGAATCGAAGACCTCAACGTTGACCATTCAGCCAAGGAATCAGACAATAATAATAATAATAATAATAATAATAATAATAATAATAATAATAATAATAATAATAATAATAATTGTACCGGGCGGTACATCTCCACGCCGCTAATTCAAATATTGCGCCAGTTGAAACTCCTCTACAGGAGAAAGCCTGAACTTTAAAAAACTGTATTAACTCAACAGTTTCTCCGAAGATGGCTCTGTGTGAATTTAGATGTGTTTTTGTTTGTAATTGATCAAGAAGTGTGGACGTTCTCTACCAGATGTCTCTACTAAAAACTATGATTACGCACTCTGGTGCGAAGGAATGAACTTTCTTGAAGAAATTTGGTATCCTTAAGTTTTGTCTTTACAACATTTTGTTCTTTTATTTTTTGGGTTGGCAATATTAATCTTTCTGTCCGCCAGTTTTGAACTCAGCCAATCCCGAATTTAATTAATTTTTGACCAATAGTGTATGTCTTCTTCGATAGGGATATGTAGCTCTAAGCTATCCAATAAAGTGGAGGGGGTATGTCTATTCATTCTTGAAAGGTCTCGAATTTTCCACGAGGGTATAAAAACTGCTGATTTTCTTGTCTCCGTGCCACTAGTACAACATCTAATTCAGTGTGTGAATATGTAGCAGGGGGCGGGACGCGCCTCTTTCTTCAAGCAGCAGTTCTCCTACAAGGTAATGGCCTTTTAACATCCTTATTTCTTGCTAGCTCAGCAGTCTAACTCTCGGGGAGGGTTCGAATCCTTTAATATGTAACCCATCTTTTTAAAATGTAAATTCCTCTTCTGTCTATGTAAACTCTACAAATGTATTTTACTGTAAAGCGGGGATAGAGAGTTCTTCACCCTCTCGAGCTCCCCTTCATTTTGAAATTAAGGTGATCACGTTTCCGTAACCGTTTCTTCTCTTCTTTAATGTATTAAAGTTTTCTCATACGGGTCACCTCCATAGATTGGGATTAGCCCCTGTATTATCGGCCTAGAGCCACTTAGATTTAAAGTGTAGATTTAGGAGCGCAAATTCACGCCTCCATCCTTTTGTTTTGGACCAGTTAAATTAACCTTGTTTTTGCACACTAAGGTCCGGTAGATTGGGTACGAGATACCCCTGTTTCTTGATTATGCCTTGGTGGCAGTTTGTGTAAAAGTTCGTTATTGCCCTTATAGGCTTGAAAGAGAGAGAGCGGGACAGCTCTTTATAGTGTTGTGGTAAAAGTGCCTTAGAGAGGCTTGAGATGTAAGGTTGGGAGCTAATGCTCCATGTAATTAAGGGTGTTCTGCCCTTTGGTATTTTTGTTGTTGTGAGCTGAGAGCTCAGAAATTATACTTGGGGCTCGAAGCCCAGATCTCGTAATAACCCCCGAAATCTTGTGATTTCTATGTACCTGACTTTGGCTTGTTGTTGACTCGTTAAGTTTACAAATTCTATGTCACCATTGTTCAAGTTTTGAAAATATAACCTTTGTTAACATTTTAATATTAACTTTAAATCTGTAGTTGAGACCTATTCCAGCCCGCACCTTCTTTCACCTCTGCTGATCCACCAAACTCCGTAATAATAATAATAATAATAATAATAATAATAATAATAATAATAATAATAATAATAATAATAATAATAATAATAATAATAATAATAATAATAATACCACAAAATTTGAAAAGTGGTGCGAGGGCTGGAACGGGGTCCACTCAGCCTCGGAAGGTCAACTGAGTAGAGGTGGGTTCCATTTCCACCGCAACCATCCTCGAAGTTGTTTTCCATGGTTTCCCACTTCTCCTCCAGGCAGATGCCGGGATGGTATACCTAACTTAAGGCCACGGCCGTTTCCTTCCCTCTTCCTTGTCTATCCCTTCCACTCTTCCCATCCCCACTCAAGGCCTCTGTTCAGCATAGCAGGTGAGGCCGCCTTGGCGATGTACTGGTCATTCTCCCCAGTTGTATCCCCGACTCAGAGACTGAAGCTCCAGGACACTGCCCTTGAGGCGGTAGAGGTGGGATCTCCCGCTGACTCCCAGGGAAAAAACAATCCTGGAAGATAAACAGACAAAGAAGAAAAAGAAGAGGAAAGAAACAAACAAACAAACAAAGAATAATAACAATACGCCAACAATTTGCATATCGACGCTGCGGGAGCAGTACCGCGTATCTGACAACGCCCTTCCTATCCATTATTTTCATTATGACAGTTAATTTTGCTATACTGATGCGTAAAGGAAAATTAAGCTCAGCGTAGTCCGGCCACGCGGTGTAGGGTGCAACGCGTCCGCCTGTCACCCGGCGGCCTCGGGTTAGATTCCCGGTTGGATCAGAGGTTTTTAATTGTAATGATATCCCTGGTCTGGAGACTGGGTGTTTGTGACGTCCTTAATCTTCCTTTCCTCACACACAATATTCCACACTAACGCCATTCTAATTAAACGCAGGTTCATACAATATGGTGCCAGTAGGGGCAAAAGATCCACATGGGTCGACGCTCAAAAGAATAAAAAGCCTCAGTGTACTGTAGAAATGTGTATTTTCGTGGCGTATTTACGCACTCTTGTCCGCCTCTGTGGTGTAGTGGTTAGCGTGCTTAGCTGCCACCCCCGGAGGTCGGGGTTCGATTCCCGCCTCTGCCACGAATTTTAAAAAGTGGTACGAAGGCTGGAACGGGATCCACTCAGCCTCGGGAGGTCAGCTGAGTAGAGGTGGGTTCGATTCCCACCTCAGCCATCCTGGAAGTGGTTTTCCGTGGTTTCCCACTTTTCCTCCAGGCAAATGCCGGAATGGTACCTAACTTTAGGCCAAGGCCGCTTTCTTCCCTCTTCCTTGCCTATCCCATCCAATCTTCCCATCCCTCCACAAGGCCCCTGTTCAGTATAGCAGGTGAGGCCGCCTGGGCGAGGTACTGGTCATTCTCCCCAGTTGTATTCCCCGACCCAATGTCTGAAACTCCAGGACACTGCCCTTGAGGCGGTAGAGGTTGGATTCCTCGCTGAGTTCGAGGGAAAAACCGACCCTGGAGGGTAAGCAGATTAAGAAGAAGAAGAAGAAGAAGAAGAAGAAGAAGATTTACGCACTCTTACTGTATATAATGTATTTATGGAGAGAAAATCGGAATTCTTAGACTTGCCGATGATATATTTTATCTGAGTCTGTAGAAGATGTGGAGAAAGTGCTGAATAGGATGATCACAGTCTTGGAGGAGTACAAGATAAAAATAAATAAAATAGAAGTAATGGAGTGCAGTCGAACGAAGTCAGGTGATGCAGGAAATATTAAAATAGTCTTTAATGTAGTAATTGAGTATTATTGTTACATGAGTAGTAAAATAACTAACAAAGTAATGAGGATATAGAATGCAGACTATCACAAGGAAGGAAGCCCTTTCTTAAGAAATGAATTTTGCACACTTCGAACATTGATAAAGGAATTAGAAAGAGGTTTTGAAGACTTTCGTATAGAGCGTGGCGTTGTATGGAAGCGAAACATGGACAAAAACTAGTTCAGAAAGGAAGAGAATGCGAGGTTTTGGAATGTGGTGAAAGGTAAGATGGGTGGATCGAATCGCGAAAGAATAGATACTGAATCGAATTGGCGAGAGAAGAACGACTTGGCGAAATTTGACTACATTAAGCAATAGAAAGACAGGAGCCGGGCTGAGTGTCTCAGAGAGTTGAGGCGCTGGCCTTCTGACCCCAACTGGCTCAGTCCGGTGGTATTTAAAGGCGCTCAAATACGCCAGCCTCGTGTCGGTAGATTTACTGGCACCTAAAAGAACTCTTGCGGGTGTAATTTTCGGCAACTTGGCGTCTACGAAAACCGTAAAAGTAGTTAGTGGGACGTAATTCAAATAGTATTATTATTATTATTATTATTATTATTATTATTATTATTATTATTATTACTATTATTATTATTATTATTATTATTATTATTATTCATCTGTTGGCCCTCCAGGGTCGGTTTTTCCTTCGGACTCAGCGAGGGATCCCACCTCTACCGCCTCAAGGGCAGTGTCCTGGAGTTTCAGACTCGGGGTCGGGGGATACAACCGGGGAGAATAACCAGTACCTTGCCCAGGCGGCCTCACCTGCTATGCTGAACAGGGGCCTTGTGGAGGGATGGGAAGATTGGAAGGGATAGGCAAGGAAGAGGGAAGGAAGCGGCTGTGGACTTAAGTGAGGTACCATCCCGGCATTTTCCTGGAGCAGAAGTGGGAAACCACGGAAAACCACTTCCAGGATGGCTGAGGTGGGAATCGAACCCAACTCTACTCAGTTGACCTACCGAGGCTGAGTGGACCCCGTTCCAGCCCTGATACCACTTTTCAAATGTCGTGGCAGAGTCGGGAATCGAACCCGGACCTCCAGGGGTGGCAGCTATTTACGCTAACCACTACATCACAGAGGCGGACATTATTATTATTATTATTATTATTATTATTATTATTATTATTATTATTATTATCAGAAAGACAGGATACATTTTAACACACCTAGGACTAGTTCAGTTATCTTGTAAAGGGAACGGTATGAACAGTAGAGGTAGACGAATGTAGGAATATGACAAGCAGATGGCTCTCTGGCTAGATGGTGAGCGTGCTGGCCTTGGTCACAGAAGTCCCACGCCGGGCGAGTTGGCCGGCGCTTAGGGGCGCGCGGCTGTGAGCTTGCATCCGGGAGATAGTGGGTTCGAATCACACTGTCGGCAGCCCTGCAGATGGTATCTGTGGTTTCCCATTTTCAAACCAGGCAAATGCTGGGGCTGTACCTTAATTAAGGCCACGGCCGCTTCCTTCCAACTCCTAGGCCTTTCCTATCCCATCGTCGCCATAAGACCTATCTGTGCCAGTGCGACGTAAAGCCACTAGCAAAAAAAAAGAGGTCACGCGTTCGATTCCAGGCAGGGTCACCAATTTTAACCATCATTGGTTAATTTCGCTGGCACGGGGGCTTGGTGTATGTATCGTCTTCATCACAATTTCATCCTCATCACGACGCGCAGGTCGCCTACGAGTGTCAAAACGAAAGACCTGCACTGGGCGAGCCGAACATGTCTTCAGACATTCCCGGCACTAAAAGCCATACGCTATTTCAGTACAAGCAGATTAGAGCAGATATAGTTTTTTTTTATTTGCTTTACGTCGCACCGACACAGATATGTCTTACGGCGACGATGAGATAGGAAAGGCCTAGGAAATGGAAGGAAGCGTCCGTGGCTTTAATTAAGGTACAGCCCTGGCATTTGCCTGGTGTGAAAATGGGAAACCACGAAAAACCATATTCATGGCTGTCGACAGTGGGGCTCGAACCCACTATCTCCCGATTACTGGAAACTGGCCGCACTTAAGCGACTGCAGCTATCGAGCTCGGTAGCAGATATAGTACATTATGTAACAGTTACATAGACATGACATTCTTAGAACAGGATAGGGTGACATGAAGAGCTGCATTAAACCAGTCTATAGATTGATGACCGCAACAACAACATCAGTGCTTACTCTTCTGTCCCGGCGACTTGGTGTTTGCTGGGCTGAGTGGCTCAAACGGTTGAGACCGCTGGCCTTCTGACTCCAAGGTCGGTTTTCCCCTCGGACTCAGCGAGGGATTCCACCTCTACCGCCTCAAAGGCAGTGTTCTGGATCTTCAGACTCTGCGTCGGGGGATACAACTGGGGAGCATGACCAGTACCTTTCCCAGGCGGCCTCACCGTCTATGCTGAACAGGGGCCTTGCTGGGGGATGGGAAGATTGGAAGATTGGAAGGGATAGACAAGGAAGAGGGGAGGAAGCGACAGTGGCCTTAAGTTAGGTACCATCGCGGCATTTGCCTGGAGGAGAAATGGGAAACTACGGATAACCACTTAGTAGAATGCTGAGGTGGGAATCGAACCCGCCTCTATTCAATTGACCTCCCGAGACTGAGCGGACCCCGTTCCAGCCCTCGTACCACTTTTCAAATTTCGTGGCAGAGCCGGGAATCGAACCCGGGCCTCTGGGGTGGCAGCTAATCACACTAACCACTACACCAGAGAGGCGACAAACATTAGAACATGATTTTTATTGAAATGAAATGTCGTATGGCTTTTAGTGCCGGGAGATCCCAGGACGTGTTCGGCTCGCCAGGTGCAGGTCTTTCTATTTGACTCCCGCAGGCGACCTGCGTGTCTTGATGAGGTTGAAATGTTGATGAAGACAACATATACACCCAGCCCCCGTGCCATTGGAATTAACCAATTAAGGTTAAAATTACCGACCCGGCCGGGAATCGAACCCGGTACCCTCTGAACCGAAGGCCAGTACGCTGACCGTTCAGCCAACGAATCTGGCATTATTATTATCATTATTATTATTATTATTATTATTATTATTATTATCATCATCATTGGCTGTTTGTGTTTGCCCCAAATCTCTTCTCTTCATCTACACACAACATAACACACTATCAACTACCACAGAGATACGGAAGGGTGAATACATCCCTGCATATTGGGCTGTCATCAGAAGGGCATGCGCTCGTAAAACACAGCCAAATCCAAAAGTGCTACGCTGTTTGCACCCGTAACTCCGCCAGAGCGTGACAGAAGCGATATAGGGACAAGATTCTTGGCTTAATATTGAACCCTTTGGTCCATACTGAAGGATACCTACCTTCCTTACCTATCAGCAAAAGTTCATGAGATCTGTCTCTTGGGTCGTATCAGGTTCTTCGTCACTTGCTGAGGTAAAGGTAGGGTTCAGTAATTCTAATCTATCTACTCAAATGAAAGGTCTGTTTTAAAATATTCATATTTATTCAAGTAATCTCTGAAGTGTTAATCATTTTTCTCATCGGTATAATTAGAATCCAATCGTGTCCACTGGACACCACAAATCATTTACACAGAAGGTCAGAACACTGGTGTGAGCCTTTGACATAACTGCCTGATGGGCATCCCTACTAGAAATCATTGTCTCAATTATTAATTAAAGAAAAGAAAGTCTGGAAATCCTTAGATTCGGCTTCCATGTGAGACTACATATACCATCATAGTGATTATTTATGGTCCAGTTCTCGTAATACGTACTCTGGACTTTGGGTATAATTAAGGCAGTCCAATCGCTGTGTGCCACACAGTGGTTATACGGCATGGACCCTTAATTGAATCGATGTGACCTGCGACTATGTCATGGACCGATATCTAAACTTCTAAGTTACTTTAAAGTCATTGCGGATGATGACCGCAAGGAAAATGATGCTACGGTGGCATATGGCCCTACTCTAAGTCACTGAGGTTGATGACCCCATGACCATCCAAGTTTGTAAGCTGAAAGCTATACACACTTAAGTTACATCGGTTGATGACCAAACTTTCCACTTTACTAACCCCAGCACATTTACTGCTCAGTCAATCAAAGTTAAATAATGCAACAACAACAACAACAATGCTCACAATCCTTTGTGGCAGTAAAATCCATTACCTTCGGATATGTCCCCTTAATCGTTACGTTAACATTTACATATTCCCCAGAAAACAAACTAAGATTTCCAGAATGTATCTCCAAGTTATTCGCTTGATTTAAAGTTATTTCAAAATACGTTTCCACTGAATTTAAAAATTAACTAAATTTAAATGATTTAATGAAATCTTAATGAACAACAAATTCTATCTCCGCGGACGAATGGTTTCTTTCACATGTCCCTACACAAGTCTTGACATAATTCTCTAGTTCTACTTTCCATCCCAAACATTATACAAACTCTTTCTCGGGCTTATACATATCCCGGAACATGTTTAGGCTTCCAATCACCTGATTCACGAATCCCATCTCAATTCATACGACAACCCTGAACTCTCGTCTCCACTGGACGGCTCTCACTGACAAATAAGACTGGAATAAAAATACTTGGAATCCACGATGCCTAATACGTACAAATACATTAATAATGAACACTTCGCATAATGATCTCGTATTTTCCCAAAACTGGATTTCACAAAATGACTGTAAAATTCTACTAAATATTTTTATTGTCAGTCGGACACAGCTTAAATGAACATTAACGTTTCACTCCGTGACAAAATTCACCACTCTATACTCTCACCCGACAGCGCGCTTCCACTCGATTGAAAGTGGGTTCCCATGGATTTCTTACATTATTTTCGTCAAAATTCAAACAGAAAAATTTTACGTCAGACAAAATTATCTCAATTAACATCACAAAAGTATAGGCAATAAATTCACGGAAATTGACGATCTACTCTGGACGTGATATTACTTCGAAGCCCTCATTAATAACTTGTACATGTCACACGGCGCTCACAATATTTTAAAGTTATCCAAGCTGAAATTAAAACAAATGACCTTTAGTCATATTTGTTATTCGCCAAAAACATAGGGTGACCAACTGTGTCATAAAAACCCATTTCAAATACACATGAATTTGACATCACAAAACAAGATATAGTAGGTGGTAAGATGGGAAGGCACCTACCTTAAATCGACGCCGGCTTCCATCCTTAGGCTCACCTGTGACCTTCCGTCACTTTATCTAGCCATTTTAGATTTCTGGCTGTACATCATGACATCTTTTATTTTCCTGGAAATGAAACATATTTAAAAAAAAGAAATACCCTTCACACGTGTCTCCGTTGATCGCACTCGACTGATGATAGTTACTGCCCGCACACGCATTACTTTTACAACACAAAATATTTTACAGCTTTATACTTCTTTTGCAATATCTTGACCTCCTTTTTATAAGACTACCTATGCTCAAACAAATCCAATTTGGATTCAAGACCCCAGCCACATCGGCCAACATCTGTTCGTCGGACTTAGTCTATTTTGTCGCTTGATTTACAGAACAGTCTAACTCTCTCGCTCAAGATTCGATAACACAATGCAGGGCTTTCATCATGGCGCCCCTCCTATATTTATAGCCATTTACCCCCTCTCTTCAAGTATTTTCCCTTGCCGCCAAGAAATTTGCGTAATCATTCTAACTTAAATGAATCGTGTTTAAAAGAGTTTTGGATGTAACCATGTATTTGTTACCTCACTAGCAGTAGTGATCCTGAACATTTAAAATTTATATTTATTAATTTAGCTGGTTAAACGACCTAATTTGATAGGCACTACTTTTCTGTCGACTCCGCGTGGGGACGCCATACACACGCGCTCTTCTGAAATAACCCACCAAAATGGCTTAGCAGTCTCAAACTTTTTCGGTATCCTTCCACGTACGACACGTGCGGATGACGTCACGTATCCCAGAGCGTGGGATGGAAAGTAGCTATCCCCTTGCCACGTGTCACTTCCGTGATATCGGGACATTTTCAGAAATGTAGTAACTTTTCATACTTAAAATTCTTAGGGCACAAAGGTCATGGGTTCAATATTAATATCAGTCACCTCCCTGCATTTTGTCATAGAAAAGAGGCTCATCCTATATACACTGGCGCGGAGAAATATCCAAAACCCAAGAAGTGGTCGTACTAGATTAACGAACGTTGGTAGGCGTGTTAATACATCTTAGAGTTGACGCCGATTCAAATTTCCCGCAAATCTCATTAGCTGGCGCTATAGACAATTCCACATTAAGAAAACAGTATTGCTCTTATGACTCTACATACAATAACACCGGGCGAGTTGGCCGTGCGGTTAGGAGCGCAGCTGTGAACTTGCATCCGGGAGATAGTGGGTTCGAACCCTACTGTCGGCGGCCCTGAAGATGGTTTTCCGTGGTTTCCCATTTTCATACCAGACTGTATCTTATTTTTTTTTGCTATTTCTTTTACATCGCACCGACACAGATATATCTTATGGCGACGACGGGAGAGGAAAGGCCTAGGAATAGGAAGGAAGCGTCCGTGGCCTTAGTTAAGGTACAGCCCCAGCATTTGCCTGGTGAGAAAATAGGAAACCATGGAAAACCATCTTCAGGGTTGCCGACAGTGGGGTTCGAACCCACTATCTCCCGAATACTGGATACTGGGCGCACTTAAGCGACTGCAGCTATCGAGCTCGGTGTGCTCCTTAATTAAGGCCACGGCCGCTTCCTTCCCATTCCTTAGCCTTTCCTCTCCCATCGTCGCCATAAGACCTATCTGTGTCGGTGCGACGTAAAGCAAATAGCAAAAAAAACTCAACACCATCACGGAAAAACGGTGGCACATAAATCTGTGAAATTCAGTATTTAAGTTCAAGATAAAAAGCGGAAGAAACTTAGCTGCAAATTCTTTTTATTTTTGTGAACTAAAGGGATCGGGGGGTTTACAGGATCTATTTTTGGTTTGTACATAATCAGAGATAAACTACGGCACAAAAAATCCCTCAGCATTGAAGTGTAAGGCAAATTGGGATAGGAAATAGAAAAATAAATTTTTTTAAGGCTCGAGGGGTGAGGGATGCTTTAATAAATTTACCCAGGCAACGGGCAAAAATGCCTCATCCTTTTTATCTATCTTTCATAATACGTTACAAAATACAGTATAATATTCCTTAATCACGAGGAATTACGGGTGTCTCAGAGGGGGTGTTTTAACTCCTTGTAGGTCCATAAGAGCAATACTCTTTTCTTAAAGTGGAACGGACTTTAGTAGTCCCATGATGTTGCACATCGATTTTGCTTTAAATACGGGTTGTACTGTCCGTGACTGTGCAGTCGAATCGCTCAAAAAAAAATACTAAAAATTAAATGCGGTCGTGAAAGAAAAGGTAGTAAATTTAAAATGCGCTTAAGAAAGAACTGCTAAATAACAAAACTAAGCACGAATAAAACACACGCCATTTTTTATCAGAAAAAGTTATGCCATGACGCATAGCTGCATACCACAACACCAACATCTTCAGTAACAATTTCTGTACAGTACGAAAATAATAGAAAACACACAAATACTATGCAATATACAACCAACTCTCACTCAACACAAGACAAGTACGCACTGATTTAAAGCCTAAAAGCACATACGCAACAAATAAATACTGTAGATGACTTCGCTACAGAACTGAGCTGCCGGCGGTTCACAGAGTGAGGGACTACACGAGGCTTGTACCAGAGCAAACCATAAGAAGGAAAGTAAAGGAAGGCAACGAAGCGATGGCTGTTCCTGCCAATGTACTTCCTCCCTACGAACATATTTATGGAAACGGAAATGTTATGTATTTATTTTAATAATTCACGGGCAAAAATGCCTCATCCTTTTTATCTATCTTTCATAATACGTTACAA
Source organism: Anabrus simplex (assembly GCF_040414725.1). Taxonomy (NCBI): domain Eukaryota; kingdom Metazoa; phylum Arthropoda; class Insecta; order Orthoptera; family Tettigoniidae; genus Anabrus; species Anabrus simplex. The sequence continues at coordinate 462,812,157 of NC_090267.1, forward strand.
AGTACAGTATAATATCCCTTAATCACGAGGAATTACGGGTGTTTCAGAGGGGGTGTGCTCACTCCTTGTAGGTTTATAAGAGCAACACTGTTTTCTTAACGTGGAACGGTCTTTAGTAGTTCTATGATGTTGCACATCGGTTTTGCTTTAAATACGGGCTGTATTGTTCGTGAGCGTTAGTTACCTACCTGTGAGATTGGACGGAGTGACTGTGAGTGGGTCAAGAATGCCTTTACAATGATGAAGAGGCCAGTATCAACAGCTCACTGCGGTTGAATGAGGCCGTATAATAGAGCTACGTGAAGGTGGATTTTCCTTCCGCGGTGACGTAACGAACTGTCCGAAATCGGTTACTTGAAGGACAGCTCCGAGCCAGACGCCCTGCGGCGTGCATTCCACTTACCCCAAATCACCGCCGTGGGTTCAAGCGAGAGCTCATTGGAGGATGGAATTGTGGTCCGTTGTGTTTTCTGATGGAAGCCGGTTCTTCCTTGGTGCCAGTGATGGCCGCATGTTGGTTAGTAGGAGGCCAGGTGAGCGCCTGCTGTCCACCTGTCTGCGGCGTCGACACACTGGACCTACACCGATAGTTCTGGTCTGGGGAGCAATTTCCTGTGACAGCAGGAGCACTCTCGTGATTATCCCACGCACCCTGACTGTAGATGTGTTCGTCCTGTTGTGCTGCAATTCATGAGCAGCAATACCGAGGGTGTTTATACGCCCCCATGCCGCTGTTGTAGCCGAACGTAAACTACAGAGTGTCGACATGTTGCTTTAGCCTGCCCGATCCCCCAGTCGAGCATGTGTGGAGAATCATTGGACGACAACTCAAGCGTCATCCACAACCGGCATTAACCATCCCTGTATTGACCGACCAAGTGCAATAGGAATGAAACTCCATCCCACAAGCTGGCATCCGGCACCTGTACGATACAATGCATGCACGTTTGCATGCCCGCATTCAACAGTCAGGCGATTACACCGGACCAACAAGGCACATTTGCGATGGCTTTTCTCGCGTGGATATCAAGCTGCAGTCTTCGACCTTTAATCAATTAAATATATTACCTCAACAAATATATTGCCAAAATTTCTGTATTCTACACTCCTTATTTCATGGTGTTTGGATATTTTTCTGCCAGTGTATTAGTGAGTACATTTGCATAATACAGTTTACATTTTAAAGACGCACCTCTCAGAAAGCCTAAATTATTTTATTCCTTGCTAGATGTTTTTATTCCTCCGCTGAAGGGGAAGGCGGGCCTCCTTGACGGTAACGCCGTTCCTCAGGCCAGGAGACTTGTATCAGAGGAGTTGTTCGGAGAAGGTGATGGGGTTAGTGGTCGTGGCCTATAATAGGTACTGTCCAGGCATTTGTCTTAGTGCAGAATAATGGAAAACCACGGAGAGCCATTCTCAGGACAGCCGACGTTGGGGACCAGCCCCTCTCCGCCCCCGAATACAGAGGCGTAGAGCCACAGTAGAGCCGTGGCCACCCCTCCTCTGCTCGATTGGCTGGCTGGAGTGCAGAGCTGTCGGACCACGGTAGAGCCGTGGCCACCCCTCCTCTGCTCGATTGGCTGGTCGGAGTGCAGAGCTGTCGGACCACGGTAGAGCCGTGGCCACCCCTCCTCTGCTCGGTTGGTAGGTTGGAGTGCAGAGCTGTCGGACCACGGTAGAGCCATGGCCACCGCTCCTCTGCTCGGTTGGCTGGTCGGAGTGCAGAGCTGTCCGACCACGGTAGAGCCGTGGCCACTCCTCCTCTGCTCGGTTTGCTGGTCGGAGTGCAGAGCTGTCCGACCACGGTAGAGCCGTGGCCACTCCTCCTCTGCTCGGTTTGCTGATCGGAGTGCAGAGCTGTCCGACCACGGTAGAGCCGTGGCCACTCCTCCTCTGCTCGGTTTGCTGATCGGAATGCAGAGCTGTCAGACCACGGTAGAGCCGTGGCCACCCCTCCTCTGCACGGTTTGCTGATCGGAGTGCAGAGCTGTCGGACCACGGTAGAGCCGTGGCCACCCCTCCTCTGCACGGTTGGCAGGTCGGAGTGCAGAGCTGTCGGACCACGGTAGAGCCGTGGCCACCAGTAGGCCGAGACCCACTCTACTGTACATCCGCCGACCCTAATTGTTTCATGAGGTGTGCGCTAAGGAAGTTGTTAATGTACAGTGTATCGTTACATGGAGCGTGCCACTTGTACATGAGAACTCCATTAGAACGGAGGATGAACACGTTAGACATTGACCTCTAGGTCAGTGAGCAAGGTGAATAAATAGATAACGAAAAACCTTTATTTAGTAACACTCAAGGTTCTAGTAGATCTCTTATTCTCACGAATATTCCATCACATACAATGCTTCAAGGTCCTTTCTCTTTATTGCTTCCTTAACGATATACCGTGATCATATTTTGAGGCCATATATAATGGAGAATTATGTGAGCATCAGAACGATTAAATGACGAAGAGAAAACCTTAATCATTCAGCAAACCAGCACGGTATTTAAATTGAGCATTGCGAGCATTCTTAATATTTTATCTATTTCTAGTCTGCTGTGTTACAGATAAGTAGCACTGGACTTTAATACCTCTACCTCCCAGGGCCGTAGCTACCACTTGGGTTGCATTATTTACAGAAGTGAAATGAACTTATTCACCTTTCTCATCAGCAGCAGTCAGTGGAATTAAGAGATTCGATAAGCAAATTAATATGTATTAAGTAAAGAAAGCTCACCCATCTCCATACAGTAGAGCCTTGGAAGAGTGGAAGTTAACTGCATAGCCAAGCGGGGCATTACTAGGGGTTAGAACACACCCCCCACCCCGGATGGAATTTTTAATAAAGAAAATAAGCAGAAACTATTGGATATATAGAAACAAAATTTTGGGGTACATATAAAAAAGTAAAAGTTGACTCAAGGATTCACAGAGACACATTCGTAAAACCAATACATCTCTTCAATTTATTTTCTACTAGCGAATGTACCCGTGCTTCGCTACGGTATTCTATATTGTATTCGAATATCGAAGTAAATAGTGTACATGCAGTAAATAAGATTGTTTTAAAATTGCATGTCTCTTAGCGTTATCCGAGAAAGAGCATGGGGAGGTCCCCGTACGTTGTTTCCAATGTAAAGTGTTTGTTACGGATTTGTGATATTACGGCAGGCTCACTTGCCTACTGGCATTCACAATCGAGTTGGGAAGTTTACATTATAATTGCAGGCTCCATTGCCTACTACGCGGACAGAATCGATTTGGGGAGTTTTCGTTAAAATGGCAGCCCCCTTTCCTACTTCCAGACAGATTACAGTTGAGGAGTTTCTATTATAATGGCAGGCAATTACCCTACTACCACTCGAAATTGAGTTGTGCAGTTATCATTATAATGCCAGGCCCATTTTCCTACTGCCAGCCAGCTTACTGCCAGTCACACCAAGTTGGTGAGTTTCCATCAAAATAGCAGGCCACTATGCCTAATGCCAGTCACATTTTAGATGAGGACATTTCTTTATAATGACGGGCACCCTTGCCTACTGCCAAACACAATCGGGTAGGGGAGTTTTAAACAAAACTGCATGCTCACTTGCCTTCTGCAAGTCAAATCGAGAAGGGAACTATTCATTACAATTGTAGGCCTTCCTTACTAATGACAGTTATACAGGAGTTGGAGAAGGAACCCTTTCCTACTGCCAGTCAAGGTGTGGGGAGTACTGATTACAATAGCAGACCCACCCTTTTCTCGATCGCTAAAAATCGACGTCAGTGAATATATAGGTCGACATACGAAAGTATATGCGTGTTTACAATATTGAAGACCTTCAGTTACAAATTAACTGCTACTAAACGTACGTCATATCGACAAAGGATTATACCATAAGACACGCCGGATTTAGTGGCCTAAATGGCTGGTCCTATGATATGTCATCTACTCTTGGGTCAGATTGAGTTAGAAACGTGGAACAGGGTAAAGGTTTTGTAAGATTATCTCACATTACATTACTTTTCGGATAATTATGTGACAGCTACATACATAGCATTTGGCTCACATATGGCTACTGGGTGGGCCAATTTTTGTGAAGAGTTTGATGATTCTGTATTTCATATAAGTAATTGAAAGTATGAATTATGCATGTGAAAATTCCAAATTGACTTAATATCGATTAATAGAGAAAAATCAAACGTAAAATGGATACAGATACGGCAAAAAGTCATAAGACCAAGGTTGTAGATCATTCCAAATTGACCGGGCGAGTTGGCCGTGCGCGTAGAGGCGCGCGGCTGTGAGCTTGCATCCGGGAGATAGTAGGTTCGAATCCCACTATCAGCAGCCCTGAAAATGGTTTTCCGTGGTTTCCCAGTTTCACACCAGGCAAATGCTGGGGCTGTACCTTAATTAAGGCCACGGCCGCTTCCTTCCAAATCCTAGGCCTTTCCTATCCCATCGTCGCCATAAGACCTAACTGTGTCGGTGCGACGTAAATCCCCTAGCATTCCAAATTGAACGGAGATTGTGCAATCCGTTATGTGATAGGAATTTCCGAAGGTTTGCACCATCATTAAAATTGCCTGCATATTTCGATATTCTTCGGGGATAAAAAGTGAAAAATTTAATGATCTAGGATGTTTTCCGTTCGTTACAGGCTAAAACGTATAATTTTATCAAATTTCAATTATCTTCTTGTTCTTCTGGCAGATTATGCCGCAATCTGAATTTTGGGCGAGGCGGGTAAAATTTAGGACTTTCAGGAAACTAAACCAACAATTATGGAGATGGTCATTATTACCCCTTAAACGGAGAGCTGTACGAAAATTTCGCCAAAATAGCCAGTGTAGAGGCACACAGTCGTTACGATTTGATTTATATAGATAAGGAATCTGCTCCATGTAAAACACCTTTTGGGCTATATCCGCTGGACTTAACCTGCAAAAGTGACCATTCATGATATCTCCCTTATTAATCCTCCTGACGAAGAAATGCACATGAAAAAAAAAAAAAAAAAGGTTTAGAGGTGGAATTCCATCACGTTTGGTCGATTTCCAGTCAGGTTGGTCTTGTTCTGTATATATTGTGGAAGAGGAAAATCACCATTTCGGTTCCCTATAAACCGCCAGTCCATTCCGGAACATGAAATGTTATTTACGTTTAAAACCTACCTTTGGACAGGTGGATGCTAAATATAAATTTTGGTTCGAATGTCTTCAGTAGTTTTCAAGTTGTAAGGAATACGCTTTACACGCACCCGCTCGTGAGTTAAGTCTCCCTCATTAATCCTCGTATCGAAATGATGCACATGAGAAAAAAGGTTTAGAAAATAATTTCTACCAAGGTAGGTAGATTTCCATTAAGTTTGGTTGTGTATATTTTGTGGAAGTGCAAAATCACTGTTTCGGTTTCGTATAAACCCCCAGTCAGTTCAGGGATTTAGAAACAATATTTGCCCTAAAACCTATCAAGGACAGGTGTATTCTAAATATGAGTCTTGGTGGAAATACATCCAGTAGTTTGTAGCACTCGCGTACATACGGTGTAATTAAGGAAGAAAATAATACAGTTAAGAAAGTTGAAAATAATAGAAAATGGATTATAACTGAGGACAGCCGGATAACGACAAATATGTAAATGCCAAGTAAATGTATTGGAAAATCAAATGCCCCTCAATAAATTATGCTAGTGTGAGTTATGGATATAATAAAGCGGTAACAGAGGAGAAATTTAGGTCCAGTTATTCTTAGGTAAACAAATAATAAGAAGATGACTAATGGTGTTATTACTTAATCTATTCGAGGGCGGTTATAACATCCAACGATATTCCACCAATATCCCCCAGATAGGCCGATTGACGCCTCTCTTGCCTTCTACCCAAGGAACAACCACGAATTTAAAAGAATGATGAGGAAAATGGCAATACGTTACTTCCCTGCTGGCATGCAGTCAGAGACGTTGCCATGGTAACCTGTAGGTTCGTTGTCGGTCTGTCGGTCACTCAATGCAGAGCATGATACCAGCGGAAAATTGTAAATATCTCCGTCATGTGAAGAGTAAGGTAAATTATGAACATAACGAAAGTTGTTTATAATGAAGAGACGTTTCACGTACGGTAAACGAAGTTTACAGAAAATCAATAGTATAAGAGAAAATGGAGGAAAATCATTCTGGTTTTCCTATAAACCCCCCGTCTATTCAAAGATTTTAAAATAATATGCATATCGAAACCTTTCCCGGATGAGTATACTCTAAATATGAGGTTTGGTTGAGATTTATCTAGCCGTTTCGAAGTGATGGTGGAAAAACCATTCAGGTTTTCCTATAAACCCCCCGTGTATTCAAGGATTTTAAAATGATATGCATATGGAAACCTTCCCCGGGACAAGTGTACTCTAAATATGAAGTTTGGTTGTGATCTATCGAGCCGTTTCGACGTGATGGTGGAAAAACCATTCTGGTTTTCCTATAAACCGCCGTGTATTCAAAGATTTTAAAATGATATGCATATCGAAACCTTCCCCGGGATGAGTACACTCTAAATATGAAGCTTGGTTGAGATCTATCCAGCCGTTTCGACGTGATGGTGGAAAAACCATTCTAATTTTCCTATAAACCCCCCGTGTATTCAAAGTTTGTAAAACGATATGCATATCGAAACCGCCGTGTATTCAAAGATTTTAAAATGATATGCATATCGAAACCTTCCCCGGGATGAGTACACTCTAAATATGAAGCTTGGTTGAGATCTATCCAGCCGTTTCGACGTGATGGTGGAAAAACCATTCTAATTTTCCTATAAACCCCCCGTGTATTCAAAGTTTGTAAAACGATATGCATATCGAAACCGCCGTGTATTCAAAGATTTTAAAATGATATGCATATCGAAACCTTCCCCGGGATGAGTACACTCTAAATATGAAGCTTGGTTGAGATCTATCCAGCCGTTTCGACGTGATGGTGGAAAAACCATTCTAATTTTCCTATAAACCCCCCGTGTATTCAAAGTTTGTAAAACGATATGCATATCGAAACCTTCCCCGGGATGAGTATACTCTAAATATGAAGTTTGTTTGAGATCTATCCAGCTGTTTCGACGTGATGGTGGAACAGACAAACAGACAGACAAACAGACAGACAAACAGACAAACAAACAGACACGAAACGTAAAAACTACCGATTCGGTCTTGAGTTGACCTAAAACGGATAAATATCTGAAAAATTGGCAAAACAAAAGAAATTACAGACAGCGGACCCCCTACAATTTTATTTATATAGAAGAAGCCCCGAAAGTAGGATCTTTTATTGTAATCTGAACATACCGTTCGGTGTAAAACTGTTGACTTTTTATTATTTTGTTCGTGCTCTGTATTTTAATGTAAGATTTGATAGTGTACCGCAATCGAAATATTAACATAACTCACTTGTATTCATACATGCGCATACTGCACATACACAAGCACATTCATTATGTCCTATTATGATTTTATCATTCCCCCCCCCCTCCCGATCGGTCGGTCCTGGCTACGCTGCTGTTACCTCCTCTATGCATCCTCTCTTTCCGCTAACACCCACTGTTACACATCAGTAACAGTGTTTGGAACTCACTCTGGTCTTTAAACTACATCACACTGCTCTTTGTGGTACCATCGCCGGTACAGAGATCACTTCGCTTTTTTGTGTGGAAACCAGCACGATCCAGAACACCATTTGGTTTGCAAGGACGGGAAAGGACTAGGATTGGGAAGGTACCGGCCGTGGTCTTAATTAAAGTACAGCCCCACCATATGCCCGGCCTGAAATTGGGGAAACCACGAAATCAGCTTTTAGGATAGACTTGTCATTTTCTGTAAACAAGGCATCCTGTGTGCATGATCCATCGATTTTTTACTTAAATTTTTCTGGAAGTGATCTATATACACAAAAAGGGCAATGTCCTGACTGTCAATCAAAGCCCAGGCAAAACTACTGGACATAAAGAAACAAACTTTTCGGGTACATATATGTAGAAATATATTTATTTAAAGTTAATTACAAGTAGGAACAGAGGTCCCTGTGGTTGTAACTAACTGCCAATTTTACTTAAATGTGTCAATTAATGTACAAAATACAATAAATGAATACATTAAAAAAGCGTGAGATACATTTTCCTACTGAGGATAAAAAAAGTAAACATCTAGCAGATTACAATATTACTTTTAACATGTCGTAAACATAGATTATATTAACAAGGTACAGAAGACATAAGAGAAACCTAAGAATTTTATTGCCGTAGGTGCTCGCTAAGAAAGAGATTCAAAACATTTAATCTCTAAGGTGTGAAACGAGGTTAAAACCCTCTAAACGAAAATATGCATTACTCCGAAAGCGTCCACCGGACGAATTTGAAATTTCACTCAATGATTGCTCATTTATGCGCTAGATGTTAAATAAGACAAGTTTAGAAAATAACTTTCAGCCCTTAAGGGTTAAAAGGGGAGTTAATACCTGAAAAAAAAGTATTAATTTCTATAAAAATATTTGGCATACGAGGATGAAATTTCATATGATAGTTCCTCCTCTATGTCATATTGTATTATAAGTGGTCTTAAAGTAATACGCTTAGTATTCGGGAGATAGTGGGTTCGAACCCCACTGTCGGCAGCCCTGAAGATGGTTTTCCGCGGTTTCCCATTTTCACACCAGGCAAATGTTGGGGCTGTACCTTAATTAAGGCCACGGCCGCTTCCTTCCTATTCCTAGGCATTCCCTATCCCATCGTCGCCATAAGACGTATCTGTGTCGATACGACGCAAAACAAATAGCAAAAAAAAAAAAAAAAGTAATACACTTCTAAATGATTTTGACCGGGAGGTTGGGGCCTGAAAATATTAATATCTCCGAAAATGTTTAATATACGAAGTTGAAATTTCACATGATGGTTGTTCCTCCGTGTCTTAGATTTAAAACAATAAGTGGTTTTAAAACTGTAACCATACTCCAGTGGTTACACGAAAACAGGAAAACTTAAATTACACGGCATTTTAACGTCTTTAGCACAAAGCAAAACATCAGATGAACTGCATCAAGTGTACACAAATGACAGTCAGGTAGGGCAACGTGGCGACTATAAAAAAAGGGTGTGGAGCGCCATGGGAACCCTACCAGGGTTGCGGGTTTGTAGACAAATCAACGGTGATCACTTGATCTACGACATTATTTTCCAAAATAAACATTATAAAGAAAATTCGAAACAAAATCCATAAATTCAAAAATCCAGGTACGATATGTCAAAACAACAAATTAGATGTAAATTGCCAAGGGCTTTTACAAAATTAAGTGAAAGTTAACGCACTTGCAGACAATCGCGCTACATAATGGAAACAAGGGGAAAATCAGAAATACTTATACCTGACGCAGAGGCCAGTTTAATTTGCTTCCACACCAAAAACACTTCTGATGCGGGACAGAGGAAAAACTAGCGTGCATCAAGTGATATAAAGTTACTGGAGGTAAACTCCGAGGAAAATAGAATTAATCTACACAGTTTAAAAAACTAAGGAAAGGGGAATGCCTCCAAAATCAAACAGGCAGGCCCAGATGAAAACCTAAGGCATCTGAATAATTGAGTGGCGAGTCTGGGCGAGTAGGGATGAACTCCTATGTGAAAATACAAGCAAGCATTAAATATAAATTAAGGTGGAAATGAAACCAACAGCGCTTACCCCAAGGCAGCCCATCCTGGGAGGGAGGATCGCCGACGTGCGTCTGATCGCTGGACTGACGAGAAACGAAAAGACCACGAAATTTTGCCTCGCTCCCTTAAGAAGGCAAAGCTGGCCTCGGTGCGATTACCGAGTAACCAATCAGACCACAGAAGCTTCTCTCGCGCCACCCAGATTCACCAATCAAAACCCCTTACCAAGTCGCGATGTTTTCACAATATTCCAGAACATCACCTAACCATAATCGCGAACTTTCCTTCTTCCAGAATTAGTGAAAACATGCTTCTAGAATCGACAGGGGCAGGCACATCCTGTTCCGAAAGTTCGCGCCACCATCACAAAATATCACTCAACAATAATAATAATTTACAATTTAGTAGTTACATTTCCAAATTTGGATAGAAAAAAGGAATACAAATAAAATATTCTACAATAATATTTTACACAACATAGTAAACGTTTCTTTGAAAGGGACATATACCACAGCTCTCAAAAACAATACACTCCTAAGCGGGTTCGACTGGAGGTAAAAAATGAAATGTTGTATGGCTTTTTTAAGTGCCGGTATATCCCAGGAAGGGTTCGGCTCGCCAGGTGCAGGTCTTTCTATTTGACACCCGTAGGTGACCTGCGCGTCGTGATGAGGATGAAATGATGATGAAGACAACACATACACCCATCCCCCGTGCCATTGGAATTAACCAATTAAGGTTAAAATCCCCGACCCGGCCGGGAATCGAAACGGGACCCTCTGAACCGAAGGCCAGTACGCTGACCGTTCAGCCAACGAGTAGGACGACTGGAGGTAAGGTCTGATGACAATATTTATTTCTCTTAAACCATCTGACATGGGTGTTCGACATTTCACAAGTTGGCTACTCCTATACGTCTTAGGTTTTAAGTAGTAAAATAATAAACACCAAGGGAGGGGGGGTATACAAGTTTCCTTCTGTGGTGTAGTGGTTAGCGTTATTTGCTGCCAGCCCCAGAGACCCGAGTTCGATTCCCGGCTCTGCCACGAAATTTGAAAAGTGGTACGGGGACTGGGACGGGGCCCACTCAGCCTCGGCAGGTCAACTGAGTAGAGGAGTGTTCGATTCTCCTTTCAGCCATCCTTGAAGTGGTTTTCCATGGTTTTCCACTTTTTCTCCAGGCAAATGCCGGAATGGTTCCAAACGTAAGGCCACGGCCGCTTCCTTCCCTCTTCCCAATCATCCCATACCCCTACAAGGCTCCTGTTGAGCAGAGCAGGTGAGGCCGCCCGGGCGAAGTACTTGTCTTCCTTCCTAGTTGTATCTCCGAACCAAAGTCTCAGGCTCCAGGACACTGCTCTTGAGGTGGTAGCGGTGGGATTCCTCGCTGATTCCGAAGGGAAAACCTACCCTGGAGTCCGGCTCCATGGCTAAATGTTTAGCGTGCTGGCCTTTGAACACAGGGCTCCCGGTTTCGATTCCCGGCATGGTCGGGAATATTAACCATTTAATTTTAACCATAATTTCGCTGGCACGGGGGATGGGTGTTTGTGTCGTCCTTATCATCATTTCATACTCATCACGACGCGCAGGTCGCCTACGGACCTCAAATCAAAAGACCTGCATCTGGAGAGCCGACCTTGTCCTCGGACACTCCTGGCACTAAAAGCCATACAACGGCGCCCATACCCGGGGGCAGGGTGGGGCCACGGCCCCCCTCTAGCTCTCAGGGAAAGGCAAAAATCTAGTGTAGCCACGTGTTTTCCTTTCAAGAAAATGGTTTAAAAGTCAGTATTACGTAAAAGCGGTAGTACCGTCCACCACCAACAGGCAGGGGAAACCGTGGGTTATTCTACAGGAGAATACAAATCGCCATTTATCTTCCAAAATATTAAAATTACTACGTACCCCCAGGTCTGGGCCCCCCTCTAGAAACTGTCGTATGGGCGCCCATGAAGCCATACGCCATTTCAATTCATCTACCCTAGAGGGTAAACGTATTAAGAAGGAAAGAAAGAAAGATACAAAACTAGTATTAAACAAACTCCATACAGTAAATTTATGGAATATTTTGTACGTAATATTGAATGGTGTAACATATAATTGTATAATGAACCTTGACGGATCAAGAAATTTCTACTAAATATCAAACATACTACAATAATCAGTTTTCTTCAGGCAAATAATACAACTTTGTTGTAAAGGAGAAGGTTAGGCAGTATGTGAAGTGTTTAATAGCAAGGTAAGTGTTATCGAACAATAGCATTACAAATAAGAAGTCAGCAATGAAAGAGAAAACAATAGCAGAAGGACGAACATGACGAAATAAAAGAACAAGGACAATCTCCACAACTACATTCACTGTCGTCATAAAATAGACTGGCTCTCTCCCAGTAGTTCTACATCCATTCTTCTCATCCCCCGACAAGTTATTTTCTGTAATTGGCTTTACGTCGGACCGACACAGATAGGTCTTGTGCCTAGTTTATACGATGCCAGTTGATGAGACAATCGTTGAGGACAGTTGTCCTCTCATTATTGCGGGACGATCGATGGCCACACCAGTAGACGAGAAATGGCTGAGCGCGCAGCGTCTGTAGTATCCCGTGAGGAATTAAATGCATTTGGTAATTCTTTCTTTCTTTCTTTCTTTCTTTCTTTCTTTCTTTATTAATCCATTTACCCTCCAGGGTTATGTTTTCCCTCGGACTCAGTGAGCGATCGCACCTCTACCGCCTCAACCGGGAAGAAGGACCAGTACCTCGCCCAGTCGCCCTTACCTGCTATGCTGAACAGGAGCCTTGTTGGTGTATGGGAAGATCGGAGGGGATACACACGGAAGAGGAAAGGAAGCGGCCTTGGCCTTAAGTTAGGTACCATCCCGGCATTTGCCTGGAGAAGTGGGAAACCTCGGAAAACCACTTCGAGAATGTTTGAGGTGAGAATCGAACCCTCATCTACTCAGTTGACCTCCCGAGGCTGAGTGGACTCCGTTCCAGCCCTCGTACCACTTTTCAAAATTCGTGGCAGAGCCGGGAATCGAACCTGGGTCTCCGGGGGTGGCGGTTAATCACGCTAACCACTACACCACAGAGACGGACATATTTTGTAATTATATGTACCGGGAATTCATTGCGGAGTCATGCATAATTTTGACCACAACCACATCGAATCCTCGAATGTTAATTTTATCGGTAATACCAGAAAGTCCCGCTTGACGTGCATTTGTGTCTTTGTACAGGTCTTCGTGCTGGTCCCGCAAACATCTTCGTTCTCTATACAGCTTCACGAATTTTACGTTAGTATCGTCACCCTACTTTGGAGCCATAATTACGCGAACAGCTTACAAATAATTTAAATATTGAAATTGTTAAATGATCAAGACCACGCAGGCGGCTGCACTTCTCGGTTAACTGGCACAAAATAAATATACAGCTACTGGCCTGTCACGTTCAGACGGCGTCAACTGAGCTCCGGGTGGTGGGGGTTGCAGCTGGGCCCAGTTGGGTATCCTCAGTCTAGTGATGGGATAATCGAATACAAAATAATGACCTACTCGATTAGATCATTTTATTCGATTATTCGATTATATTTCCCAATCGATTAGTTTTCGATTTTTTAATTAGATACTCCATTCGAATGCATAAGGCAATAATTGAACAGTGAATCATTTCGAAATAATCGAATGTTAACTCACTCATTTAGTTTCAACATTTGGAGATACGTTTGGAAAAAGGCGTATTTCTGTTTTTCATAAGAGTCCATCTATTCGCTTATTTCAATCGATTATCCAATCGACACACTTCAAACGAAAAATTGATTCACGACGCATCCGAATATTCTATTCGATAAAACTGAATGATAATTGAAACTCATTCGATTATTTAATCGATTATCTAAATAACCGGCTGGAGGTTATTCGAATATTAAAAGTATTCAATTATGTCATCACTACAACTGAACGATACTGAAACTCATTCGATTATTTTATTCGATTATTTCAATCGGACGGAGGTTATTCGATTATTAAAAGTATTCGATTATCCCATCATTACCTCCGTCTACTCCTGGCACATACTAACATTTTTGAATGTTTTTAACATGTAATAAATTGGTCGGAAGTCTAGCAATATTACGCTTAAATAAACAATAATGTACTGGTCCTCCTCCCCAGTTTTATCACCGCCCAAACGTCTCACTACCGAGCTCGATAGCTACAGTCGCTTAAGTGCGGCCAGTATCCAGTATTCGGGAGATAGTAGGTTCGAACCCCACTGTCGGCAGCCCTGAAAATAGTTTTCCGTGGTTTCCCATTTTCACACCAGGCAAATGCTGGGGCTGTACCTTAATTAAGGCCATGGCCGCTTCCTGTCCCATCGTCGCCGTAAGACCTATCTGTGTCGGTGCGACGTAAAACAACTAGCAAAAAAAAGTCTCACTCTCCAGAACATTGCCCTTGAGGGGGTAGAAATGGAGTCCCTCGCTAAGTCCGAGAGAAAAACCAAACCTGGATTGTAAACGAAGTAAGAAAGATAGAAATCCCTTCCTTGCTTGTACTTGTCTGCGTGTTTCGTCCTCCTTACTTCTGCCATCGTTAGTGACAGTATTCATCTACTGTACTTCCCTTAAAAGTTCATTTCCTGCATCACCTCACTTCGTTGGACTGCTCTCCGTTACTTTTGTTTAGAATGTATTTATGGTAAGTAAACAGACAGTTATGTAAGCATGGCGAACTTAGCAATGAAAGGATCAGTAAGTAAGAGGTTTCTCCCAACGTGCTGAAGGTTTCAAATGTGCAAAAAAGAGTACCAAGAAATTCTCTTGAAGGTTCTTCTTGAGGTTCTTGGCTGAGTAGTCAGTGTGGCGAGCTTCAGCCCCGAGGCCTCATAAACGTAACACCGTCGGCGCTGAAAAATGAACTCGAGTTGATCAAGAGAGGTCAGATAGGAAAGATGATGATGCTGATGTTGATGCTTGTTGTTTAAAGGGCCTAACAGGGAATACCAACCGGGGGGGGGGGGGAGTGAAATGGGAGTTGAATTATTTTCATGAGGATACACACATCTCGAAAAGTGAAGATGTTACGGACATGAACACTTTTGGAATCTTCTTTCAAAATAAAGAAACACATATTCTTTGTATTCGGATAATCTACTTAAGGGTGGGGTTAATGAATTGAAGAATTAGTTGAGTTCTTTGTATGAGGATACTTATATCTCAAAAACTAAATATTTTACAGACGTGAAAATTGGTATTTGGAACCACTTTTAAAAATAACGAAACATGTTCTTCTTTTTCAACTTGAGAGAAGACTGTTTCTCACGTGTACAGTTCTAAGTCGCACGGTCACCTTAGCTCCAAAAGGCAATAGCACAAACGTGGTTTACAAAGCGTTTCTGGGGTAAATGAAACAATTTTTCAGTGAAGTTTTATACTTTAGAGATTTTGCGATAATGTCTTCGTATGGTACTGAGGAACGATAACTTTTATCAAATTACGAAATCCACGCGAGCGAGGCGACGGGTAACTGCTAGTATGCTATGAAACAACCCACTATTCGTCATAAAACGGATCACGAGATCTGCTGACTGCTCGTCAGGGAGATGGTACTCGGGAGTTTTAGACCTCGGCGCAGATCGGCCAGGTCCACGCACTCCGTAAGGATGTGTATCACGGTAAGATGATCGCCGCAAGTACACAACGGAGAGAGTTCTCCTTTCAGTAAGTAGGAGTGGGTTGCTATACCGTGGCCGATCCGAAGACGACATAATTCCACTACTTCCCTCGGAGAAGGCCGAAGGGAAAGGAAAGATGAAAGCTAGGAGACTGCCATGAGTAAAGGCAAGCAAAGGCAGACTAAGCTATAGGAACCCTTATTAGAGAGCTACAAGTGTCGCCCATACAAATAGTGTAGGCTGAGTGATGACTTTTAAGGGTTCCGAATACGCTATTTTATCGACTTGCTCCAATAGCCTGTAATCACCTGAAAAAAAATAATCATTCTAATGGTAAAATAATTAGCGAAATCGTGTGAGTGGTCCCCGATATCACATTCTATAAATTAACCAACTCACAACCCAACGGATTTCTTTGCAGAGGGCGCCGGAAAGCTGGCATCACGATACGACAAATGCCTAAATCGTTTTGGCAATTATGTGGAAAAATAAGTATGAAACTAGTGATAAGATCGTTTTGTTATGCCAATCTGTCTTTTTCTTATAACCCTCCATGTTTTTTCCCTCGGACTCAGCGAAGGATCCCACCTCTACCGCCTCAAGGCCAGTGTTCTGGGGCATGAGACTTTGGGTCAGGGGATACAACTGGGTAGGAGTACCAGTATCTCGCCCAGGCGACCTCTGCTATGCTTCTGGATGAGGGAAAGATTGGAAGGGATAGGCAAGGAAGAGGGAAAGAAGCGGTCGTGGCCTTAAGTTAGGTAGCATCCCGGCATTTGCCAGGAGGAGAAGTAGGAAACTACAGAAAACCACTTCGAGGATGGCTAAGGAGAAAATCGAACCCCTTTCTACACAGTTGACCTCCCGAAGCTGAATGGACCCGTTCCGGCTCTCGTTCCACTTTTTCAAATTTCGTGGCAGAGCTGGGAATCGACTCCGGGCCTCCGGGGGTGGCAGCTTATCACGCTAACCACTACACCACAGAGGCGGACATTTTTAGAAATATGGGGCAAAATGAGATAAAACAAACACGAATTGAACTAATGAAGGGTAGGATAAATGTTGCCCTAGATTATATAACACCGAGTGGCTCATAGGTTGAGGCGCTCGCCTTCTGACCTCAACTTGGCAGATTCGATCCTGGCTCAGTCCGGTGATCAGTAGAGTCCGGATGTGTAGGCAGTGACAGGTTAGAATGCAAACTAATTAGACCAGTAGAAGGTGTAGGCAAGCCCGTTCTTCCGTAATGCAGCGAGAGTAACATAATTTCTAGGGGTTCTGATAGGCCAAACCCGTAATGTTTATGCACATCTCAAAGCAGAACTATTACCCGGGCTAGCTTCAGTTTGATTCTAACCTCTTAAATGCCTAAATATCCTGGCCTTAGTGAGTGGTGGTGGTGGTGATTGTTTTAAGAGGAAGTACAACTAGGCAATCAGAGAGAAAAATCGGGAGGGACCAACACTTCGAAAAATGAAGATATCGGCCGAAGGAGGACAGAGGGCCGCGAAGAGCGTGAAAATTAAATCGTCGCGGTCGGAAAAGAACAAGGGTTGACCAAGAGAGGTCGGATAGGATAGGTGAAAGTGAGGAGCACGGCACAAGCAAGTGGAAGAAATGTCAGGACTCAGCTAAGAGCCCCCTGGTCGCCAACCGATGCTCAAAAGTTCAGAGCCCTTGGGGCCCCTTTTAGTCGCCTCTTACGACAGGCAGGGATACCGTGGGTGTTATTCTACCCCCCCCCACAGGGGGATGGCCTTAGTGTTCAAATACGTCAGCCTCATGTCGGTTGATTTACTGGTACTGGCACGTAAAAGATCTCCTGCGGGAATAAATTGCGACATCTCAGCGACTCCGAAAACCGTAAAAGGCATTATTATTATTATTATTATTATTATTATTATTATTATTATTATTATTATTATTTTTATTTTTATTTCTTTCTTAGTCGTTTACCTTCCAGGATTGGTTTTTATCTCGGACTCAGCGCTTACCGCCTCAAGGGCAGTGTCCTGGAGCATGAGACATTTGGGAGGGGGATGAAATTGGAGAGGAGGAGCAGTACCTCGCCGAGGCGGCTCACCTGCTATGTTGAACAGCAGCCGGGTGGGTGGGTGGGTGGGTGGGTGGGTGAGAAGATCGGAATGGATAAGCAAAGAACAGGGAAGGAAGCGGCAAGTACCATCCCGGCATTTGCCTGGAGCAGAAGTAGGAAGTTGGGAATCGAACCCCCGTCTACTCGCCTGAGCTCCCGAGGCTGAGTGGACTACGTTTCAGCCCTCGTGCCACTTTGGAAATTTCGTGGCAGAACCGGGAATCGAACCCGCGCCTCCGGGGGTAGCAGCTAATCACACTAACCACTACACCACAGAGGCGAAGCTATTCTATATTCCTACTCAAAATTGTCATTGTTGCCCTACTCATATAATTAGCCATATCCAACATCATTTGACCTCCACATCTTTGGTATACATTTACCTTTGAGAAGGACTATACAAATCGTCGCCATGAGGTAAAAAACAAGTGGTGGGTTTTCCCTAGCGGTCAGTAACAATCACTTCCTCTACCAAAAGAACATAAAGGTAAGAAAATGTGTTTCCAGTAGCTAAACCGTCTACTTCACGGTTGTTTACTGGAGAATTGTTCCGTGGCCTTCATCATTCCGAGAACAGTAGTTTGTTCTCTTCTACTCCACATTCTCGAGTTCTAACGCAACACGTGAGTCTTCAGGGAACTGATTAAGTGGGCGAGTTGGTGATTTCCCTTAGGAAACCAAGGCACTTCCTACTGATCTCGCAATTTTTCTTTATTGATAGCTAGTAGATATTTGATCTGAAGCTCAGCTCAACTCTGATGGTCAACATACCAGTTCCTAACCTTAACATATCTGAGGGGAACTACTAGGTCATGTTTTAGGGCAGAGTCCCATTGTAATGTTACCTATTAAGGAAAGCATTTCACTTTTCAAAATACAACACCAAAATTGGTCCGCCTGTGTAGTGTTATTTATTGGGCCCTCTCCCTCTGATCCACAGGTTACAATTACTGTCACAGCCATAACCGTAGCCCCATCAGTTTATCTCGAAATTTAGGATGTGGAATTTTATAAATCCTACCGTGTTGTGAAGTAATTAAAAGTAATGGAATTACTTGTAATGATTATGTGGTTAGTAATTGTTACTTGTAATCGTTACTTTTCAAACATGAACAGCGCAACAGCCCCGAAGGCCTGCAGGTTACGAGGTGACGTGGGACCAGCACGACGAATCCTCTCGGACGTAATTCTTGGTTTGCTAGACCGGAATCAGCCATCTCACCGTCAGATAGCTCCTCAATTTTAATGACGTAAGCTGAGCAAACCTCGAACCAGAACTCACATCCAGGTAATAATCCCTGTTCTGGCTGGGAATCGAACTCAGAGCTTCTGGATAAGAGGCAGGCTTGCTACAATCGAAAATCGTTACATTTTACAAAATTGTAACTTTTACTTGTAATTTACGTCTTGAAATAACATTGTAATCATTATATTCTAGTAACTGACAGGCCTACTCATCGCACGGTAGCAGAAACGGGAAATCGTTATTGTGATGGTGAAGATTACATTATTCTTTACGATGAGGCCTGCTAGGGACCATGTGTCAATTTCAGTTCACCCTTCCTTCTTGTTTCCTCTTCCATTCTTTCCAGTATTCCTTCATCATTGCACTATGCTTTATTCTTCTCTCCCCAGACCACTTTGCAGGGTTTCCTTTTCATGCTTTGTTGGAATCCTTCCAAAAAACTTCCCTTTAAAAAATCTTTCTATACTTTTCCATTTCTCCCAAACTCTTTCAAGACCTCTCTTTTATCCGGCTTGTTGTAGACTTTTTCTCCTACTTGTTTTGTCAATCCGTCGTCCGGCTCCATGGCTAAATGGTAAGCGTGCTGGCCTTTGGTCACAGGGGTCCCGGGTTCAATTCCTGGCACGGTCGGGAATTTCAACCATAATTACTTAATTTCACTGGCACGGGGGCTGGGTGTATGTGTCGTCTTCATTATCATCCTCATCACGACGCGAAGGTTGCCTATGGGAGTCAAATCAAAAGACCTGCATCTGGCGAGCCGAATTTGCCCTCGGACACTCGTGGCACTAAAGGCCATACGCTATTTCATTTCAATCCGCTGTCATACATTCTATAGATATGTCCCAAAATACCAATCTCCTTTTTCTTATTCTTTCTGTTATATTTTCTATGACCGGGCGAGTTGGCCGTGTGCGTAGAGGCGCGCGGCTGTGAGCTTGCATCCGGGAGATAGGTAGTTCGAATCCCACTATCGGCAGCCCTGAAAATGGTTTTCCGTGGTTTCCCATTTTCACACCAGGCAAATGCTGGGGCTGTACCTTAATTAAGGCCACGGCCGCTTCCTTCCAACTCCTAGGCCTTTCCTATCCCATCGTCGCCATAAGACCTATCTGTGTCGGCGCGACGTAAAGCCCCTAGCAAAAAATTTTTCTATGTTCAGGTATAATTCCTTATTACTTAATTTCCATTGTCCTGTTGTTTTCATTGGACGTAAGATTGTTCTCATTTCTTATTTCTAGTATTTCCAGTTTATTTAAACTATGGTTCGATAATAATAATGTTATTTGCTTTACGTCCCACTGACTACTTTTTAAGGTCTTCGGAGACGCCGAGGTGCCGAAATTTAGTCCCGCAGGAGTTCTTTTACGTGCCAGTAATCTACCGACACGAGGCTGTCGTATTTGAGCACCTTCAAATACCACCGGACTGAGCCAGGATCGAACCTGCCAGTTGGGGTTAGAAGGCCAGCGCTTTAACCGTCTGAGCCACTCAGCCCGGCAAAACTATGGTTCCAATCTAAACACTTCCGTAAAAACATTCTGGTTTCACCGCTGTTTTATAATGCCTTATTTTAACATTTTTAGATAACATTTCTTGTTGTAAAGAATCTTAGTGTTGCCATGTTTCCATCTTGTGTATGCCTATCCATTCTTCTACAGTAATTCTTGTAAACCATTGTCATGAATTATTTCCCCCAGGTATTTCAATTTATTTACTTACTTTATTTTTCTATTCGACCAGTATGTGTTGTAAAATTTTTGCAAGATATATTGTGCTTGTAATAAATTTGTTTTATTTTCAGAGATTCTCAAACCTGTTTTGTTGGCTATTTCTTCCAAGAGATTGATTTGTGTTGTTGCATCTGTCAGGTTCTCTGAAAATATAGCAAAATTGTCTACAAATGTCAGGCAAATAATTTCAACACTTTGTCTTCCCTCTCCCCAAAGTTATTAGCAACATTTTATGTTTTTTCTTTTTTTTAGTTTTCCATTCCAAATTCTTACACCTTTCTCTAGGATACTGTTGAACAGAATTGGCGGTAAGCCATCACCTTGCCGTACATAAATTTTGATACATTCCGCCTCTATGGTGTGGAGAATAACTTTGATTAGCTGTCATCCCCGGAGGCCCGGGTTTGATTCCTGGCTCTGGCACGAAATTTGAAAAATGGTACGAGGGCTGCAACGGGGTTCACTCAGCCTCGGGAGGTCAACTGAGTAGAGGAAGGTTCGATTCCCACCTCAGCCATCCTTGAAGTGGTTTTCCGTGGTCTCCCACTTCTCCTCCAGGCAAATGCCGCGATGGTACCAAACTTAAGGCCACGGCTGCTTCCTTCCCTCTTCCTTGTCTATCCATTCCGATATCCCCATTCCCCCACAAGACCCCTGTCTAGCATAGCAGGTGGGACCTCCTGGGCGATGTACTGATCCTCATCCCCAGTGGTGTCCCCGGACCCAATGTCTCCCGCTCCAGGACACTGACTTGAGTCGGTAGAGGTGGAGTCGCTCGCTGAGTCTGAGGGAAAAACCAACCCTGGAGGTTAAACGGATTGAGAAAAATAAATGTTGATATTTCGCCCATACATTTTACTATTATATTATTATTAACGAATTTAGAATCTGTTTTACGTCGCACCGACACAGATAGGTCTTATGGTGACGATGGGACAGGAAAGAGCTTGGCCTTAATTAAGTTAAAGCACCAGCATTTGCCTGGTGTGAAAATGGGAAAGCACGGGCAACCATCTTAAGGGCTGCCAACAGTGGGGTTAGAACCCACTATCTCATCGATGTAAGCTCACAGCTGCGTGCCTCTAACCCCACGGCCAACTCGCCCAGTACTACTGAACGTGAGATCCGATTAAATGCTGGAATGTTTGTCTGAAAAGGCGTTCATTAAAATGTCAATATATCTACTGACAGGAGTCCCTCACATTTAAGCAGGCTTAAATGTCAATCGGCTGCGCTAGGATCTGACCCCGAAACCTTGAGTGTGGAAGGCCAGCGCCTAATCATCAGAGTTATCATGCCGGAAATGACAACAAGCCTGTTGCGCAACAGTCTAAATGGGGCTGCCAAGGTGACTGCTACCCAGCCAGATACTCTACACGTGATCAGTGTGCCATCATCATCCACAATATTATTATTATTATTATTATTATTATTATTATTATTATTATTATTATTTCTTTGTTTGATTTTGGCCATCTAAGGACCACGGAGAGTAACCCTGTGCGTTCATCTTAATCCTTCTTTTCTTGACTTCCTTGGGGCCGATGACCTTAGATGTTAGGCCCCTTTAAGAGGACACTATAGTGAAATGTGATGAATTTCGGGAAAAATACCAAAATTGGGTTTAGAACTCTAAAAAATACCCTTTAAATGGCGCTGCGCTAGCATTTAACTGCCCCATGCTCTACTGGACACGCCCCTCCAGTTGCTGCTTTCTCTTTCTTACATCTCTCATTTGAATTTCAAATATAATCTAAGCATTGAGTAGCAAATGTGGTATTCTGTATGATGTAGTTTTAAAAATAATGGCAATATATCGGAGACTTGCATCAGATGCACTTATACAAAGGTGGACAAAAGGGAAGACACAAAATCCAAACGAGAGCCTTCATAGTGTTCTTTGGAATAAATGTCCAAAAGAAGTGTTTGTTACTAGGAATAAACTTCAGCTTGGTATTGTGAGTGCTGTAAGTGAGTTCAATATGGGGTGTGTTAGAGCACTTGAAGTCCTTCAGTCCATCAGAGGGCAGGCAGTACCAACTTCTGCTGTGGACATCAGTCACCAGCGAGACCAAAGGCGCTTACAGCAAAGCAGGAAAAGGAGCTAAGGAAACAGAATAAGGTGATGAAAATATCACTGGATGAAAGAAGAAAGAAGTATGGAGGGCATACTTATTGTGTAGGACAGTTCTAAAGTGAGTGAAGTTGCATAAAATTTTATTTTGCATTTTATGGCTTAGCAAAATCTTCATAATTTCTTTCAGAAAAATAATCCCATATCATACAATTTGTGTCTGATGTAGGTGAAATTTTACACAGTAGTAGTTAGATAGTTGATGCATAACTATCAGTGTGCATTTTGATGTTTAAGGTGATTCAATTCTTTTTTTGACCTACATAATGTTGTGTGTACACATATTTTTTTAAAAGAATTAAACATTACAATTAAAAAACTCTACAGGCCAATATATTTATCAAACAACAAAGTTTGATACTGATGTTTGTTGGCATAACTATACAGCATATTTGTGCAAAATTTGGTGTCAAATAGAGAAATATTGTGAAGCAAGGGACTTTTTTTTACATTGTCGGTAAAAGGAAAGTAAAACAAATCCTACTCAAAAAGTTCTATAGGTACAATATTGAAAGTTGGTTGTATTACTATATCTGAGGAGTTACACCTCAGAAACAAATTTCGTAAGAATTCATTGACACATATAGAAGTTAGAAATTTCACTATAGTGTCCCCTTAAACAACAAACATCACCATCATTATCATCATCTTCACTTCCAACAGTTCTTCATCCGTTCACTTTGCTGTTTCCTCCTCTCTTGTGTAGAGATGTTATTATTACCTTTACTCTTTTCCTTGTGCTGGAAACCATTGAAATTTTGTATCAATCTTCTGAAAGCTGATCTGTCTTGTATTACATCGTCTGTTATTCCAATCTCCGTCTTATCTTTTTTTACTCCTTTGATTCACTGGTTGCTATTCTTGTTTTCGTAAACGTGGTTTAAACACTTGTTTTGTCAATCCTCATTATGTGACCAAAATATTTAATTCTCCTCTTTCTAATCGTGTCTAACAGCCTTTCATTTTCTTCATCCTCCTATGTCTGAACTCTCCTTCCTTCGTTTTCAATGGTCCCCAAATTTTCTTCACTACTTCCCTTTTTTCTCTATCTCTTCTATTCCACTAGTTTTCATAGAGAACATGCATTCTGTGGCATACAGACTCTCTTGTTTGATTACTGTGTTGTAGTGTTTGATTTTACCTTTCCTTGAGAGATTCTTCTTATTGTAGGTATCTTTAGTGAGTTGGTATGCAAGTTCCAGTTCTCTTGCTCTTGATCTGTTTGCTTCCATTAACCTGAATTATTTCACCTACGTATTTAAATTTATTAACCATGTTGATTTTCCCGTACTCTGTTTTTAGCGCTGTGGATGAATTCCTGATATTTGACTTGAATTTGTCCTTTTCAAAAGATATCTGAAGTCCAACTTTTCCTGCTATCTATTTCAGAAGGTTGACTTGTTCCAAGGCAGTCTCTATTCTATTCTTCCACAGAGGATTGCTATGCCATCAGCAATGGCCAAACAGTTTACACCAACCCCTTTGTGCTTTGAACCTAATTTTATGTCATGACGGAGTTCCCTTTCTTTAAGTCTTGATGGGGTAGAGTGGTTAGCTCTACGCCCGGTTCCCTTTGCCCCAGGAATTAACCTGGTATTCATTTTTGGTGTAAGCTGAGTGAATCTCAGGGCAATGTGCACCTCCGGATCTGGAAATCTCGTTCTTAAATGTTACGACTTCCTGACGGGGATTCGAACCCACGTCCTTCCGGGCAAACCGAGTTCGCCTTTACCGCTTCGGCCAGGCAGCCCCTATCTGACAAAGGTAGAGGGCTGAAATATTTCACAAATGTTTCTTATATGGTAAGGTAACATTATGATTAAGAAATAAAAGATAACACATTATCCCGCGCGAAGAACGGGCAGACAACTGGTGTACATTAAGCCCAGTTTTACAGATGGATGCCTCTCCTTACACTGACCCTATGCGGAGGGATATATTCGCTAGTTGGTTGTTTTTAGTATAATGTGTTTTATGTGAATGTATTAGGAATCATAACCACCCACCACCGTAAAATAGAGAAATGAACCAAACGTGATTAAATATTTTTGGTCTGGTCGGGAACTGAACCCGACGCCCTCTGAACCGAAGGTCGCTATCTTGACGATTTAGCCAAGAAGACGGCCAATAACTATAAATTTTAATAATGATCAAACATTTAATTAAGATTAAAATTGGTTTTCGATTTAATGTTTTTATATTGTAGTTTTTTTTGCTAGTGGTTTAATAACGCACTAAGGCATCGAAGGTTTTCGGCAAGCATGGGAAAGAGCGTCCGCCTCTGTGGTGTAGTGGTTAGCGTGATTAGCGCCACCCCCGGAGGCCCGGGTTCGATTCCCGGCTCTGCCACGAAATTTGAAAAGTGGTATGAGGGCTGGAACGGGGTCCACTCAGCCTCGGGAGGTCAACTGAGTAGAGGTGGGTTCGATTCCCACCTCAGCCATCCTGGAAGTGGTTTTCTGTGGTTTCCCACTTCTCCTCCAGGCGAATGCCGGGATGGTACCTAATATAAGGCCACGGCCGCTTCCTTCCCTCTTCCTTGCCTATCCCGTCCAATCTTCCCATACCTCCACAAGGTCCCTGTTCAGCATAGCAGGTGAGGCCGCCTGGGCGAGGTACTGGTCATTCTCCCCAGTTGTATCCCCGACCAAGAGTCTGAAGCTCCAGGACACTGCCCTTGAGGCGATAGAGGTGGGATCCCTCGCTGTGTCCGAGGGAAAAGCCGACCCTGGAGGGTAAACAGATGATGATAATGATGATGATGATGATGATGATGGGAAAGAGCTAGGATTGGGAAAGCAGCGGATCGAGCAGTTAAAGCCTGAACAAGAACTCTGCATTCGGGAAGCACTGGGCGGCTGGCTCCACCATCGGCTGTCCTGAAAATGGATTTCCGTAGTTTTCCATTCTTCTCACTAAGGCGAATGCTGCGGCAGTTCCTTTCACAATCCACGGGCGCTCCCCGGTTGAGGCCCTGGCCTTCTGACCCCAACTTGGCAGGTTCGATCCTGGCTCAGTCCGGTGATATTTGAAGGTGCTCAAATACGTCAGCCTCGTGCCGATAGATTTACCGGCACGCAAAAGAACTTCTGCGGGACTAAATCCCGGCACCTCGGCGTCTCCGAAAACCGTAAAAGTAGTTAGTTGGATGTAAAGCAAATAACATTAATTAATTTAATTAGAAGAAGAGGGCGTGCTAAGACAACATGAAACGAACTGCTGAGGCTGCCTTAAGCAAAAGTGAAGTGCCGTTAGATCTGGTGAAAGAACATCGAACATACTCTCACCGAAACAGACGAGCCGACCCTCAGTGAGCTCGGGAGTGCCAGTTTTATAGGTACATATACGACCAGTGAAGCAGAAAAAGAATAAGAATGTGAGTTAGCCCTATTTCACTCCCTTAATTACAAAATATCGGAATAAAATACCCTTACCTTCCTTAATTACAGGGTCTCTCTGATAAACTCAGACCGAGAGCACGAAGTTTGTACTCGGCGCTGCAGCAGCTGCCTCAGCCCAACTCGCGCGGGCGCCCTGTTTTGAGCGTCTATACAATCTTATAAAAGATGCTAGAAGTGTCATCCTTCATAATGCGAAGCGAAAACAAGTTCTTTCACTCCCTCTCCTCATGCGAGGAGGGGCGGGCCATCAGCTCAACTAAGGAGCTCTTGGGCCATAGAAAGGAAAGAATCAATGGAGAAAGAATGTAGGGGGTATGTGTCGTACATACCATATAAAGGAGAGTGTTAGTGAAGTGGCGTAAGGAGACCGTGACAACAATTCGGGACCCAGGGGAGACCCGCAAGGCACCCCGCACAAGCAACCCCCGCGAACACCAGAGGGAAATGAGAGGAGTACTTTATTTGCAGCAACGTATCTCGGGCGCGTATTCCGAAAAAGACAATGTTACATAGAGTTACAGAGTTACATTACATATATTGAGTTGGAGAAATGAGCGGGTGCGGTAGGAAGTTGGAGGAAGGAGGAGGGTAGTGTTGTGATAGAAGGTAGTACAGGGTTGTGGTCATGTTGGTGACGGAAGTAGCGAGTAAACGAAGAAGGTCCAGTATCGGGAGGGGTGGTAGAAAAAAGAATGGGTTGTGGAGCGGGTACGTTAAGGGGGGGGCTGCGGTGGGGTGGGTGGCGGGACCGGTCGAGTGCGAGAAGAAGGGGGGGGGAGTAGAAGAAGAACGGACAGGGCGGGGTGGGGTGGGGAGCGGGAATGTTCCACTCTATAAGTTCTTCGTCGGAGACGGACTCCAGTGGTGATCAGCTGGTCAACGTCGGCGGTAGACGAAAGTTGAATACGGACCATGAACGTTGGGCCTTGATCGTTGAAGATCCGGAACGCTCGACGGGCCGGGACACCAGCCTGTTGAAGGTCGGTCAGTATATCCTGTTCTGGGATGTCGGGGTTGATGCCACGGATGACGCAGCTCAGCGATGATTGGAGGTGTCATGGCGCTTCGTCGGGAGTGTGTCCTTGGCGAGCGGGCTGAGCCGCAGAGGTGGCAGTCGAGGGGTTGGCAGGGGGTCGCAATGGACTCGGGAGAGAGAGACAGGTAGGGAAACGGTGAATGTTAACATGATAGGAGAAGAGTGGCTAGTCGTAGTAAGGACGGGCGAAGTGGTTAAGGGAGTGGAGGCAGAAGTGGTGAAGGTGGTAATGGTGCTGGTAAACGTAATGGAGGTGGGGGATGGTGGGGACATCGTGTGGCGAGGTGAACGGGATTGAACAGTGAAAGGGGGGTCACGAAGGTAGCGCAGGTCATGTAAGATACTCTCGGGAGTAGGAACCACCTCGTGTCGTCGACCAGAGATTATGGCGCCATGGGCTATGAAGTTCTCCACCTGAGCTTGTTCTCGAAAGAAGGCCAGGACGTCCGGTGAAGTTTGACCAGAAGATTTGTCCTGAAGCCGGGCAACTTCCCAAATCGAGTGGCCGTGTCCATCAACTTCATTGCAAATGAACCAGTCCGAGAAGGATGTGTCCATGCCTTTGATTATACAGGTGTACATGGTGGGGGGAAGGTGACAGCCAACTAGGCGTCTGCCAATTTGATTGTCCTTGGGCCGGCTGAGTCAGCGATGAGCAGAGGGCCACCCAGACGCAAAAATGTAGAGGCGTGACGTAGTAGTCGAGAGTCGTTTCATAATGAGGGACTTCATAAACACTATTAGGATTTTTTGCATACCAACAGCGAGAGTTATGATTGTTCACACGAACCTTAAGATGAAACCGGGCCTCATCCGACAAGAACACAAGCTGCGGGTCGAATAAACGATCATTCAAGATGTAAGATACCACTCACAATGTCTTACTCTTGTGGCTGAATCAGCAGGTTCGAATGATTTATTCGGTGACCGCTCAAGATTCACGACTATGTCATCTAGCTTTTCCTCTGTTAAAACTGTTCGTGTGCGTGCGCATGATTTTTTATTGAGCACTGAGCCAGTAGTTTCAGATTTATTTACAATTAAGTGAATCTGTGTTCATGAAGGTGGCATTTCACCGGAACATTGCTGAACAAATGCATCGCATCCCCGTCGAGCCGATTCGTACTTAAAACAAATTTTACGTACGAAAATATGGTGTCGCAATGATACGAGGGCAGATCAGAAAATAAGTTGTACTTCTCAGTTATGGCCATTTATTACACCACCTATTGTGCCCTACTGCACTTTAAAGTTCCGTCCAGGCGAAAGCCGGTCTCGAACCCAGAGTACAGTAGTGAAAGAACTCTCACAGACGTGAGCTGGTGCACATAGTCTTACCTGAACACAGTCCTCTTCATTCAGTCGGGAAAGCACTCTTCTCAGGGATAACATGGGTGTAACGGGGCAACATAAAGATAAAACACTAGGACATGTGCCTACTCAGGTAAGAATTCGCTAAATCAAATGAAATAAAAAAACTAACAGAAAACATCGCTGCATTCAAGGTTTAACAAATAGGGATTTATTATACAAAATTGAATTATTTACAAATGAAAGAGCTTTTCAATTTGATATGGTCAAATGACGCTGAGCCGATGACAACCAGTTCACTGCCCTCACGACACCGCTGTACTGCAACAAGCATGTTACAATAGTGTAAGTAACGCAGTATAGAAAGATGGATATCCGCATAACTACTCATAAACAGTTATTCCCATAACAATTTACAATGCCTCACGCCGTCGAACCCCGGTGCAAACCAAAATCACCACAAAATGTACAATGACCTGACTCGGTCACGAACCCTAGTCCCATGACGAGTAAGGCGTCAAAGATACCAATGCAAACAAAATAAAAAGGACAGAATCAACATATACACGCGTGTATGTATCAAACGGGCCAGTGTTAAAATCTTACGTAAAACAGATAGGACATAAAACAAATCTCTCTCTGCTTTCAAAACATGAAGGTCGTTTCTTCCCCTTCCCGGCATACTTGACACACTGCAGACGACCAACTCACAAGCCTGTGACGTCAAGCTCAATGACCTCCACCCTCACCACTCCACTTGCGGCAGTCCCCTAATTTATGAGCTCAAACGGGCGACAGGCTAAAGTCTTGCCTTTCAAAGATACATCTCACGTAATCTGCTGCTACAGCCCTCTTTTAAATACATCTGGGCTATCTGCCCTCGTCTTAATATCTCCAGCAGTCTCGCAAATCTTACTTATGCCTCTCATGGGCTCAATCCTGGTGCTACAAAAACACTAATCATTAAGCAATAGGCACATTGCCATACTAGACATCTCCAAATATATTCAATAAACTCTCAATTGTGCTGGGCTCTCTCATATCAATCGCAAATCTTAATACTGCCTATCAAGGGCTCATATCTCTTAAATCTTCGGACTCGCTCGCTCTATTAGTGGATCTGGGTGAATTACTGGTCACGTCTTGGTCACAACGATACACATCTACGTCTGCAGAAATAAATGCCTAAATGCGATCTAATAAAAGTACCTATCTGTAGACTAACCTCCGATGACCAAAGGAGTTCGATCAGACCCATAAAATCACACGTACGTTAAAATAACACAATCAAAATGAAATATGAACACGCTAACAAGGATTCTACAAATAACATCTACCTTAATGTACGGGGTTCGAGTTTGAGGCCTAGCTCTAAATTACAAGGAAAATTTTCCTACTACCACAAATCTGTTGACTGACGGCCCCCATATTCCTATCTAAATTTAAATGACATGCTTGAAACAGAATTGGAAAGCTCTGACCTTATTTATCTCGGACATAGCGGAGCGGCCATCCCTGTGGACCACTGGATCTACCACATCATGATAGACTGCGGAGCTGGCATCAGATACTGTTGACCACTTGGAGACATTCTTGCTTGTGTGGCGTCTTCGTACAGCTCCCTCTGTAGTTGGAAGGTGTCCCCTTCGATGTCGTGCTGATCAGGTGCTCCCAATGTTCCTGGATCGATGCCCGTTGTCGTGTTGGCTTCAGCTCCTGGTTGTGGCTTCTTTGCAATGATGCTGTCAAACACTCGTTCTGACTTGATGCTGGTATAACTGAAAATAAATTCATATATTACAGACAGTCCAAACTCGATGCCTGTCTCCACTACTATCGTGTCTCACACGTCACCTTGACCAAGTCTCGTTCAGAGTTTTAACCTGGTACACAATAGTTTCTTCACTCCTCTCAGTCACTGTTCTTTCACCCTATCACACGGACAACATATAGTTTCAGAATTCCTAACCTGAGCCAATATTAATTCTAGCCTTTCGTCAGTAATACCTTGACCTCATAGAAATGTGAAGCTCCTAGTTCATTAGTCTCTTATAAGCAGTACCTCATCTCCCCATAGCATATTCTCACAGGTAAAATCTTAAATTCATCTGAATATTCCAGTTGCTTACTTACTTCCTCGCAGATCTAGCTGCACTCTTCGTCTGTGCTGCTCGAAGACAAAGCGTTGTTCTCAGTACCGACACGCAGTATGACGACTCGTTCAAGCAGTGTTCTTGTCCACGAATGAGTCTGATATGCCAGGCTGCCTTATTTTATAATCCCGTCTCGCGTCATCAAGCCGCTTGGTCGCGTGCAATCTTAGCGCGCCCGGGAAGTTTTCCCGCATTAATTATATCATGAGCTCTAATTAGCGAATGCATTAATGAATACAGCCCTAATGCATATCAAAATAAAGCAGAAATTATACAGGTTGCAATTCTTGTCTCAAATCCAATGCAACTCTTCCGTAACCAAAGATATTAATTTAATTCTTTCTTCCCTCGTAATATAAGTTTTGCCGGGATCTGGGAAGCGTCCCCAATCTTCATCAAGAGGCTTGGCTTGGGACATAACTCCTTTTAATGCGTTTCTGGAGATTTCTCATAATGACGCTCGCGCTCACTTCACACAAGAACGCTTCTTCTGGACCCCTTTATGACATATACTGTCAGACATTGGCTTCGTGGGTGGCCTTGTGTGATCCCAATATCCAATACTCAAATTCATACAATTGTCCCAATGAACAGAATGGTTCACTATACAACAGCAACACGACTATAACGACATACACTGTAACGTCACTTTTCCACATAGTTTCCAAGAGACTCCAAACATTTCTGCGAACGCACAACCAACTTGTCGATGCCGGATGCATAGAATTTTCCTCCAGCGTTCTGCAACCACTCGGAGACAGCGGCCTTCATCTCCTCATCGGTCTGGAAACGTCGACCACCGAGCTCCGTTTTGAACTTAACGAACAGATGAAAGTCATATGGCGCTAGGGCGGGACTGTTGGGTGGATGTTGCCAGAGCTCCCACTTGAAACGGTGCAGCAGTTCTCTCGTATGGCTGACACCACTTTACGATACGGTACCTTGCCGAGAAATGGTCCGCTCCCCATACACAGCACTGATTTCACGATGAATGTCCGTGGAATTCTTCCTTTTGGTCCATATTTGGAGTGAACGTCCAGTTCACGCGCCATTGCATTTGGCTGCTATTACATACATACATATCTTTATTGCCCACCCTAGTGTACACCATCGGCTTACAGGCAATAAAGACAGACAGAGCGAAACAAAGGAAAACAAGCAATAATAGCAACTACATCTCTCTTAAAACTACTTAACTACATTTACTACTTCTACATCTACTCAGTATCATCCCACACGTACGCGGATAGCCAGCACACATGCAGGACGATACCGCACTACTAACTACCCAAAGCCCAACCCCTGACTACCACCTAAAAAGTAATTAAGAAAAATTAATTAGACTGGTCGCTGCAACAGCCCTGGCATGGAACACACGCCCACCAACCCGTCTACAGCAGCCACCAGCCTTGCCACGTGAGAACTGGTATCGTATCTTACCGACCCTCGCTGACAAACACTGTGTTCCTTTCCTTATCATGTGTTACAAGCCACCCTGGCTGAAACCAGACCCAACAGGTGGCCTGCAACACACTTCCGCTATGTACGTCACACATACTCTTGCCCATTGTCAGCACACTACCTTCCCTATCATTTTCATTTCCGTGCGGACATGCTCAAGTCTAACTTCTTTGGAGTGGGGTCAAGTCCCCCACCCCTCCCTCTTCCCTTGATACGTCACCCTCACCTCTCACGCACTACTCCCGCTATCTACATCTCACCTTATAAAACTTAAGACTTAAACATCAGCTAACAACCATTTAAAATCCCTCATCAACGCACCTAAAACAATTAACACTTTTACACAGACAAACTTTTTTCATTCGAAGTCCATTAGTTCACTCAGTCTTCTCCACCTACCGCACCACACTTCATATATCAAACCGACTCACGTTATTAAGCTTCAGACTTAAACATCAACTAACAATCATTTTATATCGCACTTAAAACAATTTGACTTGTTTTTTTAACATTTCACTTACACACAAACAAACAGTTTCCATTCCAAATCCATTAGTTCACTCCGACTTCTCAGTCTACAACACCTCAATTACATCAAACTGTTATTTCCCATTTCTTCCATCCTATTAAACTTAATACATAAACATCAAGAATCCCTCAATTTTACACCCCTCATCAAGGCATCTACACCATTTAAATTTTTTAATTTTTTTTTTCATATGACCTACTTTCATAATTTCCATACTGCCAACATTTTCTCCTTAACTACATTCCCACTTAATCTATCACAATTCTATCACATATACCTTCTATATACTCCCTCCTCACACAAATACACTTAAACAATCCATTTTTTTTCACTCCTCATTTACACACCAACAGACAGTACTCCATTCCAAGTCCATTAGTTCACTCAGTCAACTCGCTTTTTTTTTTACTTCCACCTAAGCTTTACACTACCCTCAAACCTACTCAACCTCCCCTTTTCTCAACGCTTACCTAATTTTCTCAGGCTTCCCCTTTGCCCCAGGCGGATCACCTTTCCACAGGGCAAGGTGTTCTCCCCCTTTCCCCTAACACTACAGCCCCCTCTTCTGATATCATGATTACCATGATACCCTTCCCGCATTTGCTCAGGGCGGATATCCATTCCTCTGAGCAGAATGCCTTCCCCCTTTCTCCCTCAGCACGAACCACATTATCTGTACAACCCCTGTTACTCCCTCAATTTTTTTATAAATATAGCTCTGGCCACATTTAAGAATTTCGCTATATTCGTTCCTTTCTCCCACTCTCTACATAGCCAAGATGTTATCTTATAGCTTTCCCCTACCATATGCAGCTCCTTCTTACTTAGTAGTTTGATCTTTATCTCCGCCAAAGGTCGGCATTGATTAAAAATATGCAGGTCCTCCCACTTCTCTCCACATAACACACATCTATCCCTATTCTCACTACCTACCCACCCCCTATTCCTCGGAAGACCCAATACCCACCAATACAAACCTCTCTTATCCCTTCTACCCTCAAACTCCGTTTTCGGGTTTATTACTTCCACCAATTTATTTAATACTGATAAAGAGACTCTCTCTCTACATTCCCCTATTAAGCTCTGTCTTTCAATATCTAGTAGTCTTCCCTTTATCCTTTCCCATACCCATTTATTCCTACCATCCCCCAGACCTCTCCATATACCCCCAATCCAATCTTTTGTAACCATTTTTTGCACTTATTCACCCAGTAACCTTCATTCGTCATACCTTTCTGAAAATTAAACGTTTCTTGTACTAACGCCCCACCCTTCCCTTCCTCCAATCTAATCCAGTACTTGAACACCCTCTTAGCTATTTCAACCTCTATCGATTCTTTACAGACTAATATGGCCCCGGCATTGGCTGTACAATTCGGTAGGTCCATCATGATCTTGCTAAATTTCGCCACCACCTGGTTTAGTTCACTCCTGCCTTCCTCCATTCCCCATACTTCAACCCCAAATAGCATTTTGCCCATTACCAGTGATTTAAACACCGTTTTCTGAATTTTGTATTTAACGTCTGGAAATTTCTTTTCTAATACTCCTACTACCGCAAGCGCTCCTCTTCCTTTAAGTTTTGCCTTCTTACACTGATTTTTCCAAGAAGCATTCTTACTAATTATTACACCTAGGTACTCAATTTTTCCCCCTGGTTTAATTTCTTCCTGATCCAGCCTCCAGACTTCCTTATTCTTTTCCCCACCCCTTTTCCTACACACCATTATCTGAGTCTTTCTTACATTTACTCTCAGAGATTATTTCCTAGTATATTCAACTACCTTGTCCAACCTTTTTGCAACCCATTTGCCGTCAAAGCCAAAATCAATAGGTCATCCGCGAATAGCAACCCCGGAACCTCCATTTTCCCTACCCAAGGGCATTGCCATGCGTCTCCACCATGACCCTCTAAAATATTATTTATAAATAATATTGTTACCGAGTTTTTGTGGTAGTTAAGCATGAAAGAAGGTGCTGGGTGGTGAATAGGTCTCAAGCTACTAAAGAGAAATTAAATTTTAAAATTTAACAAGGTTATATTTTCTTTTCAAAATTAGGTAACAACAAATAGAACAGGTACTTAGTAGCCGAAAATACAACTTGAAATGTACAATTACAGGGATTAAAGAATTTGGGCTTCGAGCCCTGAAAACACAATTCTTGAGCAACTAGCTCAACTTTACGATATACCAATTTCAACAAAAGGGGCAGAAGACCCCACTCAAACTCTGGAGCCCTTGCTCCAAATTACACAGCAAAGCCTCCTCGAGGCATACAACTCTCAGTTTTAGAAAAGAGCCACTCGCTCTTAAAGTTAAGCCTCTCCCAGGCCACACCAAACTCAACTTTCAAGTTGTCCTCAAAGGACATATACACAGGGGTAAAATACCCAACCTACTGAGGTCTATTAGGTGAGAAAAGATTAATACGTGACCTCTAAAATACAACTTGAGAGGAGGCGAACTTGCACTCCTAATACACTTTGCTTAAGACCTACTTGGCACTAGGCCGTTAATACAAGGGCTAATCCCATACTACAGAGGTGACTTAAAGGCAATTTACATTACATTACGGGAGAATTGGTTGAGAAAAATAAGTTCACCTCAAGACGATGTGAGTGGGAACTCGAGAGGGTTAGCACTCTCTATCCCATAATGTAGCTTTACAAGAGAATAGAAGAAAACAGTAGTTACATTTTAGGAAAAGGTTACATGATGGAAAACGCTTCGAACCCGCCGCGAGAGTTAAACTGCCGACCTAGCAAGAAAAGAAGATATTAATAGGCCATTACCTGGTAGTAGATCGCTGCCGAGGAAAGAGGCGCTTCCCGCCTCCTGCTATGTACTTAATACACTGAAAGATGGAACAGAAGTGGCCCGGAGACCCTAAAATCAGCAGTTTAAATACTCTCGCAGAAAATTCTAGGCGTTAGGGGAAAGAAAACACCCTCCCACAAAGATTTTATTGGGTAGGACCCCGCAACAGATACAAGATGGGGGAAGATACCCCTGTTTGGCCAGAAATTCATTGAAGAAATTAGTGATTGGATACATTCAAAGCAAGGGGAAGAAAGGGGTAAATATTGCCAACTTAAACAATGACAGAAAGAAATTTAACAAAGAACAAACTCCTGAAATTAAATTTTCTCCAACAAAATAGTTCTTTGACTCCGCACTAGGTTGCACTATTGTTGATCTTCAGTAGTGTCCTCTAGAAGAGAAAGTTCACACTTCTTAATACAAGCAAAACAAAAGTACGTCGAAAATGACACAGTTCACAAACTCAAAATTTTCCACGTGGTGACATCTTCAGAGAAATTTGGAAATTAAGACCGTAGATAAAGTTCAGACTTCCTCCAGAAGAGGAGTTTCAACTGGCGCAACTTTTAAATAAACAGAGTAGAGGTGTACCGCCCGGTACAGACCTCCCCCCCCAAAAGTTCCTCCAGGGGTGACACATGAAATCAGTTTGAAACAAGTTCCAAGTTGTAAGGTGAATATGAAAATAGATTACAAGATTTTCAGAATGTTGTGTGATTCAGTTTCACAATTTGTTGTTGCAGGTGAAGCAAAGTCTTTCTGTTTGTAGAAGTAGAATTTCTGAAGATAAGCTTTTAGTACTTAAAGGTGAAAGAAAAATTTGCAATGTCCACCAAATATTGCTGCTGAATTTCCAAGAGTAGTTATTGCTTAGGGTGACTGTCCATATAGCTGATGTAGATTAAGAAGGATGGCCAGACCGGCCGTTGCAGCTTGCGTCCAAAAGGAGGCCGCTCGGACCCCTCAAGTACCCTGAGATACCGCTCGCCCGCACTATGAGGGGAGCAGAGGTGTAGAAGCACGCCGCGCCCGCGGTGAACATATACAGGCTGCGGGCCAGTAGAAGGTCGTGCGCCGCACATCAGCCTTGGCCGGGAGGAGAGTTCCGGCTCGCCGTGCACATGTCGTCCTCGCTGGAGAGGAGGGGGCCCATCCCCCTCCCCAGTCGCTGCACGGCGCTGCGCGGCTGCGGGGGCGCTGAAACATTAAAGCTAGGCGGCAGAATTGTGTTGGACCATCGTCTTCATTGAGGGTACAGGCATTATGGAGAGGTTGAGGGGCCAGCGGCGTGTAGATACCCATTGCATTAAACATTATGAAGCCACAGTGTAAGGTGGAGCAGGAGACGGGAGCGTGGTAATGGCCGTGGCAAGGACAGAATGGCAGTTTAACGGGTCGGGACAGGTTTTACAAAAAGCTTACATCTGAAACAAAATATTATAGGTAGTGCAGAATGCCTTAAAAGTAAAACTCAAAAAAAATATAACCTTCATATCCTTTCAAAATAATATGAAGCAAGTTAACACAGAAATTACACCGGTTTCACCTGGGACAGGTGAACTCTAAATATCCTCTCGGTGGCTGGATTACTTAACAATAAAGTAACCGGCGTAAGAAAATCGAGAATGATACAAGGCCCATGAAATCTGGGGGCAAGCTTGCCCGCGGGAACAAAATTTTTGACCATAACCTGGTCACCTACCTTCAAAGGGGTGGGTCTCCGTCCACGATCATACCTTTCCCTAACCTTTTCATGAGACACTTTAAGATTGGCTTTAGCCTTCTTCCAAAGATCTTTGATGTTGTCCGGATCTATTGTCTCGGGCAGAATGTCACTCAGAGACCAGAGGTTAGAGAGCGGCGAGTTGGGAACAAACTTGAACATCAAAGAAGCTGGAGTAAACTTGTGAGATTCATGAACCGCCGAATTCAAAGCAAAAGCTAACCAATGCAGGGACGTGTCCCACCTGGAAGGATCTTCATGATGATAAGCAATGAGAGCGGACCTGAGATTACGGTTAACTCGTTCAGCCAGAGATGGTTGCGGGTAATAAGCAGAAGTAGTTACATGAGATATTGATAAGTCAAAACAGAATTTACGAAATAAATTAGATGTAAAAGCCTTCGCATTATCAGATACAATATATTGACACGGACCAAAAGAAGCAAAAATAGAATTTAAGCAGGTAATGGTGGACTGAGCGGTAGCCAGCTTAGTCGGAAATAACCAGGAAAATCTAGTAAAACCATCTACACATACAAGGATAAATTTGTTGGCATTTCCCTTCGACTGGGGGAAGGGTCCTACATAATCAATATACAGGCGTTCCATGGGGCGCGATGCTTGATGAGAAGACAAAAGGCCTACCTTAGTGGACATGGTTGGTTTACTAAGCAAACAAGATTTACAGGCTTTTACAAGTTCACGAATTTCACCGTCCATACCTTTCCAGATGAACCTTTCACGAATCTTTTCACGGGTTTTAAAGATTCCAAGATGCCCCCCCAATGGGGTCTCATGATAGTATTTGAAGATCATAGGCACGAGAACAGCTGGAACGACAACTTTCATCATCTTGTCATGCCTCGAAGGGCAACATAAAACACCATTCCTCAGAACATAAGGGACGACATGCTCCCCAGAAGAAAGGGTTTCCATTATCGGAGCCAGCGTCGGATCTTCACGTTGGTATTTCTCGATATCCCTAAAGAGCATGGGGGTATCAGTTAAAATGGCATTAACATCAAATAGTGTGGACTCGGGAGGTGATGAACGGTCGACCGGTTCATGGTTCTCAACGTCGTTTGAAAACATACGGCTGAGTCCATCAGCAACCACATTTTCAGTACCTCTGATATGCCTGACATCGAATTGGAAGGCAGAAATACGGATAGCCCAACGGGCTATACGACCAGTACGACGCGGCCTACCTAAGACCCAGCTTAAGGCTTGGTTATCTGTCTCCAGGTCGAATTTGACATGTTCCAGATAGAGACGGAACTTTTCTAAGGCAAATAAAACTGCCAAACCTTCGAGCTCATAGATGGAATACTTGGCTTCTTGAGCCGACAAAGTCCTAGATGCATAGGCGATGGGGCGCCTCCCTAGTTCAGTCTCTTGAAGAAGGACTGCAGCTACCGCTGACGACGACGCGTCGGTTTGGACGATGAATTTCTTCGAGAAATCAGGCATAGCAAGAACAGGGGCATTACAAAGAGCTAATTTAAGGTCTTCAAAAGCGGCTTGTTGAGAAGGTCCCCACTCGAATTTGATGCCTTTCCTACGAAGAAGGTTTAAGGGCGCCGCTCTATTAGCAAAGTTAGGAATGAACTTTCTGAAGAAATTCACCATACCAATGAATCTGGCGATACCTTTAATGTCCTTGGGAGGTTTAAAATCACGGATGGCCTGTGTTCTAGAATGATCGACAGCTACACCATCAGGTGACACAATATGCCCAAGGAAAGACATAGAGGGCTTAGCGAAGGCAACCTTGGACAACTTAACAGTTAACCCCGCCTTACGAAGGCGATCGAGAACTTCTCGCAGATGATCTAGATGCTCTTCAAAAGTCTCTGAAAATACGACGACATCATCCAAGTAGTGATATAAGTACTCAAATTTGATGTCGGAGAAGACCCTATCTAGTAGCCTAGTGAGTACAGCTGCTCCCGTGGGGAGCCCGAAAGGCACGCGGTTGTATTCATATAAATTCCAGTCCGTGGCAAACGCTGTAAGGTGTTTAGACTCTTCGGCAAGGGGAATTTGATTATAGGCCTGATTCAAGTCCAAGATAGTGAAGAACTTGGCCTTACGAAACCATGAAAAGCAAGAATGAAGGTCGGGAAGGGGCACAGATTGCAACACCACCTTCCGATTGAGAGCCCTGTAATCAATGACAGGCCTGAAGCCTCCTTGGGGTTTCGGGACTAGAAAAATAGGCGATGAATACGCCGATTTAGAGGGCCTAATAATACCATCCTTCAACATCTGATCGATGATTTCCTTCAGAGCCTTCATTTTAGGAGGAGACAGCCTATAAGGTGGAAAGCGAACAGGAATTGAATCCGTGACCTCAATTTTGTATTCAATAAGGTCAGTAACACCAAGAGAATCAGAGAACACCTCGGGAAACGACTGACACAGTTTGCGAATACTATCAGCCTGCTCCTCAGGTAGATGTCTAAGGTCTAACAACATCTCATCCTGGGTAGGCGAAATAGAAGAACACGACACAGAATTACACTTTAATAGTGGTATTTTACAGCTAGAAACAAATTTGAATGTGCACGACCTAGACTGGAGATCGAGCACAAGACCAGTGTGAGAAATAAAGTCCGCTCCCAGTATGATGGGGCAAGACAAGTGTTTAGCCACGAACAGTTTAATTTTCCAGGTAAATTTAAAAATACGAATTTTGACCAGTACGGAACCAAGAATTTCTAATGGAGATGAATTAGCCGAAACATATTGAATACGAGAAGAGTCATAGACAGGTAGTTTACAAACCGATTTCAATTTCGAGTACCATACAGCCGAAATAATGGAACAAACACTGCCTGAATCTAATAGAGCTGTTATAGGCTCGTTATTTAACTCAATCTTAAGAAAAGGAACAGGTGCGGGGGTATCCGCCGCAATCCTAAGACACTCTCTGGGGCATTCAAAAAAAGAATTTGAAGATTGCTCATTCCCTGAATTCTCGACCTTTTTGCCCGGGGCTGAGCCTTGGAAAGCAGAATTAGTCGACTCAGCCGAAGCCGCTAGTCACTTTTTATTATTGGCATAGGTGGAATTTGCACCAGAAGTTGAGCAGGAGGGGGTGCTATTTGAGTTTGGGCAATTCTTGGCGATATGTGAGAAGGCCCCGCACTTAAAACAGCCTTGTGATGACCCGGCTCCATTCCTTGTCCCACTTGACTTGATCAGTGGACATTTGTCGCGCAGATGGTCAGGCGACCCGCAAGCATAACATTTACGAGGATTGACTGGTCGGCGAGGTGGAGGCCGAGTGTTACTAAAGGAAGGCGGGGGTTCTTTCGCGACACGCAAAGAATCGGCGTATCTAACTCCTTCCGCTGAAACGGCCAATGCTTCAAGTTCCGAGAAAGTTTGTGGGCACGCCGCGAAACACAAATATGACCTATAGGGAGGTGAAATTCCCTCTACAATAGCCTGCACAATCTGATCTTCAGGAAAGTGCAGAGCAAACACCCTAGTGTAGAATTTGATATCTTGTATGAAATCAGCCAAGTTTTCATCCAAGCGCTGTACACGGTAATAGTACTTCTGAATCAGGGAGGACCTGGCCCTAGCCGGGATGAAGTTAGCTAGCAAATGGGCATGGAAATCCTCAATAGATGATTGCTCGGCAATGGCTCTTACGATTTTATCAGAAAGAATACCAATAGCATACGGATAGATAATTTGCAAAATTTGACATGGCGAAAGAGAAAAAACCAGAGCATGATCCTGAAATTCCACTAGAAATCTTAAAAATGAAATTACATCACTGGTGGTATTATCGGAAAACTTGGATATACCTCTGAGCAACATTGCCAACGGATGAGGCAAGCTGCTGAACCCGGGCGACATAGTAGGCAAAGGTTTCAAGGGTAAGGAAGTCGACTCCGAACGGATGTTACTCAACGATGCACGGTGTTCAGATTCGTTGTTCGATGGGGCAGAGATAGTTTGAGCAGCCACGGTTATCCTATTGACTTCTCCCTGAGGAGGCACTTCATCACTACCTACATTCACTGTGGCGGGTTGATCAGTTTTGGGAGGAACTTCGCCGGTTAGCAATTGAGTGACCTTATTAGACAATTCAGAAATAGTTTCAAGGAGTGTATTAGCGTCCTTCCTCTGAACGTCATTCAC
The DNA here is from genome assembly GCF_040414725.1 of Anabrus simplex. Classification (NCBI taxonomy): domain Eukaryota; kingdom Metazoa; phylum Arthropoda; class Insecta; order Orthoptera; family Tettigoniidae; genus Anabrus; species Anabrus simplex. The sequence continues at coordinate 462,853,291 of NC_090267.1, forward strand.
CTTTAGAGACAACAGATCATTAACTCTATTTGCAAAGTGATACAGCCTGCCTTGCACACGCTTAATTTGATTAGGAGACGGATCGTTTTCATCAAAAAAACTAACTACAGATGCTAGCCCAGTAATATTTTCGACGATCGTGGAAAGAGAATCATCAATTTCTTTCTCTCCCAAATTGGGGATGGAAATGGGTAAATCAAGGGACTCTCTAAGCTTGTTAGTGTCGATAGCAACCGTGCCTCCAGATTGCACGTTTCTAATAGTTAATTCATATATCAACTCCTCCTTGCGCAAATAGTTAAGAAGGAGAACATCGCGAGGGCCGGGCATGATGACAGAACGAATTTGAAAAACTCACAAATGCCAGCAACTGAGAAAATGGTTAGAGTTTGAATTAAAGCAATGTTTGACCGTCAAGAGGGGCAAAATTGAGACCCATTCAACCACGCTCTGCTACCACTTGTTACCGAGTTTTTGTGGTAGTTAAGCATGAAAGAAGGTGCTGGGTGGTGAATAGGTCTCAAGCTACTAAAGAGAAATTAAATTTTAAAATTTAACAAGGTTATATTTTCTTTTCAAAATTAGGTAACAACAAATAGAACAGGTACTTAGTAGCCGAAAATACAACTTGAAATGTACAATTACAGGGATTAAAGAATTTGGGCTTCGAGCCCTGAAAACACAATTCTTGAGCAACTAGCTCAACTTTACGATATACCAATTTCAACAAAAGGGGCAGAAGACCCCACTCAAACTCTGGAGCCCTTGCTCCAAATTACACAGCAAAGCCTCCTCGAGGCATACAACTCTCAGTTTTAGAAAAGAGCCACTCGCTCTTAAAGTTAAGCCTCTCCCAGGCCACACCAAACTCAACTTTCAAGTTGTCCTCAAAGGACATATACACAGGGGTAAAATACCCAACCTACTGAGGTCTATTAGGTGAGAAAAGATTAATACGTGACCTCTAAAATACAACTTGAGAGGAGGCGAACTTGCACTCCTAATACACTTTGCTTAAGACCTACTTGGCACTAGGCCGTTAATACAAGGGCTAATCCCATACTACAGAGGTGACTTAAAGGCAATTTACATTACATTACGGGAGAATTGGTTGAGAAAAATAAGTTCACCTCAAGACGATGTGAGTGGGAACTCGAGAGGGTTAGCACTCTCTATCCCATAATGTAGCTTTACAAGAGAATAGAAGAAAACAGTAGTTACATTTTAGGAAAAGGTTACATGATGGAAAACGCTTCGAACCCGCCGCGAGAGTTAAACTGCCGACCTAGCAAGAAAAGAAGATATTAATAGGCCATTACCTGGTAGTAGATCGCTGCCGAGGAAAGAGGCGCTTCCCGCCTCCTGCTATGTACTTAATACACTGAAAGATGGAACAGAAGTGGCCCGGAGACCCTAAAATCAGCAGTTTAAATACTCTCGCAGAAAATTCTAGGCGTTAGGGGAAAGAAAACACCCTCCCACAAAGATTTTATTGGGTAGGACCCCGCAACAGATACAAGATGGGGGAAGATACCCCTGTTTGGCCAGAAATTCATTGAAGAAATTAGTGATTGGATACATTCAAAGCAAGGGGAAGAAAGGGGTAAATATTGCCAACTTAAACAATGACAGAAAGAAATTTAACAAAGAACAAACTCCTGAAATTAAATTTTCTCCAACAAAATAGTTCTTTGACTCCGCACTAGGTTGCACTATTGTTGATCTTCAGTAGTGTCCTCTAGAAGAGAAAGTTCACACTTCTTAATACAAGCAAAACAAAAGTACGTCGAAAATGACACAGTTCACAAACTCAAAATTTTCCACGTGGTGACATCTTCAGAGAAATTTGGAAATTAAGACCGTAGATAAAGTTCAGACTTCCTCCAGAAGAGGAGTTTCAACTGGCGCAACTTTTAAATAAACAGAGTAGAGGTGTACCGCCCGGTACAAATATAAATAATATCGGGGATAGCTTACATCCCTGTCTCACCCCGCTTTTCGATTCAAAACACTTACTCAACCTTCTATCCTGCAATTTAATCATCACAAACACTTCCTCATAGATAGTTTCAATTGCTACCCTCATTTTTTTCGACATTCCATCCTCCCCTAATCTCAAAAATAGCGCCTCCCTACTGACCGTATCAAAGGCTTTTTCTAAGTCAATCGCTGCTATAAATAATTTACGCCCTGCTATCCTCACATACTTTGTAATCAAAGTGTCCAGAATCCAAACATTATCAACTGTATTACATCCTTTCCTAAATCCAGTTTGGAACTCAGATATCCTACCGTACTGTTCCGCCCAATTTGTTATCCTATTCGCCAAAACCCCTGTGTACACCTTTGACAGCGAGTCTAGGAGTGTAATTCCTCTATAGTTGTTTGGATCACTACTAGCTCCTTTATTTTTATAAATAGGGCATAATACCCCCTTCCTCCATTCTCTAGGAAATTTCCCCGTTTCCAGCAACCTATTAAAGAATTTCACAATCCCTCTCAACATAGGTTCATTTGCCCCTACCTCTTTCCATACACTATTGGAAATACCATTCACACCTCCTGCAGCCTTGGGTCTAGCATTTTTTAATACTGTAATTACCTCCTGCCTTGTTATCTCCCCATCCAATATTGTAATGCCTACTTCCAGTTCCCTTCCAATTTGTGACTTGTCTATTTCTCTACCCAGTTTCCTCTCCCCTTCTAAAAGCCTTTTAAAATGCCTAACCCACTCGTTTTCTCCTATTTTATCCCCCTTCACCTCCGGTTTCGTTCTTCTGATCTTGTTTATTGACTCCCAAATCCTCTCAAATTTCTTCTCTCTACAATAAATATTTATTTTTTCAGCTTCCACCTCCTTCCATCCTCTTTTCTTCTCATCCAATACCTCCTTATATTCCCTTCTCAATTTACAATATTCCTTCCTTTTTTCTTGCACACCCTCCTTCCTAAACTCCGCTAGGGCTCTCATTACAACCTCACGTTTTCTCCTACAGTCTTCATCAAACCATCCATTCATTTTATTCTTTTTTCCCTCTACCCTTCCCCTCACTTTCTTCCCCACCCTCCATACAGGGAGTTCAATTAATTTTAGCACGTTATCCATATCATTCCCTTCTACCGCCCTTTCAATTCCTACCCTTAATATATCTCCCTCCTCTTTCAAATGCCGTCTTAATAGGGAACATGCATGATCCGGGGTTTTAATTAAAAATAGGCTAATCTGATTCAAAATTTCATGCAGAATTAAAAAATGTGATCAGAATGTACAAATAATAACTCCAAACATGATAAAAATCTACGAAAATGTCACGTCACGCAAGTACGCGATCTCATTGGTCTGACGTCATCGTACAGGTTGACTGAATTAGCAGACGAAATAACACATAGTGTGCTGTGAGAAGCAGGATACACTTCGCGTATTTCTACTTTACGTTAGTGTCTGGTATGGTTAAATTCGAGGTCTATACATTGGATAATAATCTGAGTGGTATATTTTAGACTTAAAATGAATCCTGCGCAGACAGTGAGGCAGAAAACTTATAAATGGTGTAGAGTTCCGATGTGCAATAGCACATCGCATACCGTACCAAACAAATTGTTTATAAATGTTCCAAAGACGCTAAAACTAGGGAGAAATGGATTTTGGCGAGCCGGAGAAATGCTGGTGATATCTCGGAAAAGTCTACAGTTTATTTTTTTGAAGATTTTAACGTAAGATGAATTTGTTTGAATTTTCAAATCACTTTTCCATGTCAGTTGTTCTAGTGGTAAAACTTTAAATTTTAATGTATGATGCTTTATTTAAATGCTTCAATTACATCTTGGAATATGAAAGTAATAAACAGTGCATTAAATAATGCTGATTATTAAAGTATTCTCCAAACCTAACCTATGTTTTGGGTGATCCATGTCAAGATAATAAATCAAAGGGGTTATGGACCATTTTGACAGCTCTAATTCTATCTTGGCATGGGACAGTTATGTATGTCTTTATTGAAGAGCTTAATTGGTAAAGAAATTTAGGCTATATCTAAATACTCTATAATGTAACAAAGAATAGGCGTGTACATCATGAAAGGAAACAACGTGAATTTAACAAATGTATAACTCTACACAAAACCAATGCTTGTCTGTTGGGGTCTTATAAGTTAACAATGCTCAATTATAATAATTATCATAATATTAATGAAATAAATAACATAATTGCACACAGGTGAAAATAGTGATGTAGGTGTTTAAAATATTATCCAACTTAGCCTAAGTTTTAGGTTATACAAGCCAAGTCAATAAACCGAAGGGTAAAAATACCGCGCGAGTTGGCCGTGCGGTTAGGAGCGCGCAGCTGTGAGCTCACATCCGGGAGATAGTGGGGTTTGAACCCCACTGCCGGCAGCCCTGAAGATGGTTTTCCGTGGTTTTCCATTTTCACACCAGGAAAATACTGAGGCTGTACCTAAGGCCACGGCCGCTTTGTTCCCATTCCTAGGCCTTTCCTGTCCCATCGTCGCCATAAGACCTATATGTGACGGTGTGACGTAAAGCAAAAAAAGTCACAGCACCCAAAGACATTCCTGTATTGAGCAACTAAAATGTCACCAGGACACTTTTCTTTCCTGATATGCTCAGCTTGTTAAAAGCCAAATGTAATTAATGTTATTGGCTTCACGCCCCGCTAACTACTTCTACGATTTTTGGAGACGCCGATGTGCAGGAATTTAGTACTGCAGGAGTTCTTTTACGTGCCAGTAAATCTACCGACACGAGGCTGACGTATTTGAGCACCTTCAACTACCACCGGACTGAACCAGGATCGAACCTGCCAAGTTGGGGTCAGAAGGCCAGCACCTCAACAGTCTGAACCACTCAGCCCGACTTGTGAAAACTAGATGAAGTCATATTTATCTTTATCATGTTTAACTTTTCCCTCCACAAAGATATTTAATTCTCTTTCATGGGCCCCGGAAGTGGGTAGGCCAGTTGTCCCAACCATAAATATATATTTTTTGGGGAATGATAGATTATAGCCCTATAGTACTATGATCTTTCTTTCTTTCCTTCTTTCTTTCTTTCTTAATCAGTTTATCCTTCAGGGTTGGTTTTCTCTCGGACTCAGCGAGGGATTTCACCTCTACCACTTCAAGGGCAGTGTCCTGGAACGTGAGACTTTGAGTATGGTGATGAAACTGGTGAGCAGGGCCATTACCTCGCCCAGGCGGCCTCACCTGTTATGCTCAACAGGGGCCTTGTTGGAGGATGGGAGGATCGGAACGGATAGACAAGGAAGAGGGAAGGAAACGGCCGTGGCCTTAGGTGCCTGGAGGAGAAGTAGGAAAATACGAAAAACCACTTCGAGGATGGCTGAGGTGGGATTCGAAACCCTTCTACTCAGTTGACCTCCCGAGGCTGAGTAGACCCCGTTCCAGCCCTCGTACTATTTGTTTTCAACTTTCATGGCAGAGCCAGGAATCGAAACCGGGCCTCCGGGAATGGCACACATTAACCACTACACCACAGAAGCGGACTAGTACTATAATGCTACCTATATGTTTATGTTAGTGCTGAAATCCGATTTCTTACTTTACTAATGCTGAAAGCCCGAAAATGTAATGTTATTCTTTAATAGGGGAATCAGTTTAGAAGGAAATGTTGAAAGTGATGTGATATCTATCCAGTTTCGTTGTTATCCCTATACTATGGGTTACAGTACGTTGAACGTATATAAAAGACGCCATTTACAAACTTGCTTGTTATCCGCGAATTTCTGCGGCCACAAAAGTCACATTTTTCAAGAATGATGACATCTACACATGGTAGATTGTCTGACTGTGCTGTTTTGAACCTTTCTTCTGTCATTTCGAAGTTATTCGCGATCATGAATAATAAACAATCGGCTTTTAGCAACGGCTGATGCACAACGGCTGGTAGAGCTCCATGCGGTACTGGATCGTGACGTCACAGCGCGCCGCTTACGTCAGAGGCCGTTTCACTCGCCTTGCGGAAAGGCACTATTAAATATTTTTTTAATGGTAGAAAACAAGGCAACATACCACAATGCAATACGTTTACGTACTATTTCATTGGTGTACTTTTCAAAAAAAAAATTTTTGAAAATGATGCATGTTCCCAATTTCTCTTTAGTATTATCATCCCATACATACTTCCATCCTCCATTCCTATACCTCTCCTTACTTTCCTCCATCTTTCCCTTCTCATCAGCGACCAACGTTCCCAATTTTATTTTGATAGGCATATGTTCTGTCAACCCATATTCTAACACCTCAAAACTTATTATTCTCCTTAACGCTATCTCTGAGCTTATTCCTATGTCCACCACACTCCCTCCATTTGTTGTAATATACGTCAAATCTCCCACACTAATCCCCTTCATCCACCCATTTAAAATAAATAAATGTTCTAGAGCACATAACTCTAATAACCTTTCTCCATAACTATTTACAACATTATCCTTACTCTTCCTTTGCAGTACCCCGTCTATTTTTACTTCTTTCCCGTATACCGGTACTCTATTACTCACTCTCGCATTCCAATCCCCCAATAAAATCATCCCATCTTCTACAAACATTCCTTTAATTGTGTTTATTTCTTCAATCAGTTCGTCAAAAAAATGTTTATTTGCATACACTGAATCGCTCGGATGGTTATAAAGCAGTGCCAGACAAATTGCTTCCGCTGCCCCCTTCCCCATTTTTACTCTCAACCACACTACCCCTTCTACCCTAGTCTGTAACGTCTCCACCCATTCAGCTATCTCATTTCTTATTAAAACTACTATGCCACCTGGGTTTCGGCCCCTCTTCCCTATTTTTTCCTTAACACGTTAACTACTCTATAACCGTCCCATGTAACCTCTACTAGAGCAATAATCTCAAAATCTTTCACTAAATCCACAATTTCCTTATTCCCTAACTTCCCCATCAACCCCTCAATATTCAGCATCCCTATCACCATATCTAGTTATTTATTTCCTCCCCCTCCCTCCCTATACTTCTGCATTTCACCACTTCCCCCCTTACTTCTCGTGATTCTTCCTTTTGGCTCCACCCCATCCCTCTCTTTCTTCTCACCCCCATCCTTCCCCTTTTCCGTGCCAGAGCCTTTTTTCCCACCCCATAGATCTTTTAAGGATCTCGCCTTATTTAACGCCTGCTTTCTCTCCAGGTTTATTTCTGCATTATTCCTATTCGGGGAGGTTGAGTCACTACCCTGACTCCTTTCCCTTCCCGTCACCTCTTCACTACCTGTATCCACTTCACTTCGGTCTAGTGTCCTACTTGTTGATTCACTCCTTCCTGGGCTGTTCTGACTCACCAAGGACTCTGCTCTCTTCGCTACCTGCCCGCTGACACCGCAGTCCCCTCTTCTCTCTTCCTTCTCCGTACTGATGTCGCCCTGCTCTCGATTTCTGCAACTCATTTCCTCCTCACATTTTTCCATTCTCAGCAGTTCCTCCTGTGTCCACGATCGCGACCAATTTCTGCCTGAAGTAACCAGACACCTCCCCACTATCTTGACTCGCAATCCCTGCGCTCTAGCACGCCACATATGCCGCTTATAGACATCCGACCGCATCCTGTCTTCTTTCTCTATCTCAGCCTTCAAATAAATGTTCGATCCTTTCAAATTTCCAGCATTCCTCAGAAGTATATCAGCCATCAGGGTTGATATTAATCTTAACTTCACCGGCCTATGTCCCTTGTTCCTTCCCACTCTATATATATCATCTATATCAACTTCAGAAATGTTTATCTTCATTTTGTTCGAAACTAAGTCCACCACTTTCAATACTAATTCCACTTTTGATTCTGATCCTTCCTCAGGTACACCATATACAAACACATTTTTTCTAGCTGATTCTTTCCTCGCTAACCTCACTTCTCTCTTCATTGCTGTTAATTCCTCTTCCAGTACCACCACCTTCTTTTTCAAGCTCCCTACCTCATCTTCTATCTCCGCTAACTTGTCATTTACACCTCCAATTTCTTCTTTTATAAAACTTTTTAAGTCCTTCATCTCCTTCATTTGGGTTGCCTGGTGTTCCTGCATCATTTCCTTTATTTCTTCTCCTTTGCTTGCTTCCTTCACCACTCTCTTGATCTCTTCAAGCTCCTCCCAGCCGAACGGTCCCTGGTTTGGACCCGGATTTTTTTCTATACCTCCTACCACCAGCAGCGTCGCAATAACCGTCGCACACAACATAATCTCCAACAGTCCTTTATAACCACTAATTTCTCTTCCTCTCTCAACTCCACCTTCCTTCCAACACTGCCTTGCACCATGCCATCTTCCAATTCTTAGCCTGTATGCTGTATCGTTATTCCCATATTGCGCACCTCAGCTCATTCACACGTCCGCACTTCCCGATGTCTCGCTCGTGACTGCATTTGGCCGCTATTCACACAATACTAGACGAGACACCACAGCGACCTGCCTAATAGACGTGTGGACAGTGTCTGTCCCTTTCTCCGCTGTGCCCACGTTTGCGACACACAGCGCGCTGCTGAGGCGCGTTAGTGTAACTAACTTTTTGATCCACCTACGTAACTGTCTGCATTCAGACTGGCTATTGATGCTAGGTCGAACATGTGCACGCTTCTTGCAAGATCAAGAACTATGCGCGCGGCTCCCGTACGCCGCTGGACGGTCTGGATTTATAAGAGAGGCCCTATAGCTTAATAATATTGACAATGGAAAGGAAATGGTTATGATTTCATGACACATATTCCTAACTAACACAACCTCTGGAACTTTCCAGCCCACATCTTTGCATGTGCTGTCTACAACAAGACAGGTTTTACATGTAGGCACTTTCTTTTTCCGCCTATGTCGTCTTCTCTGACCCTTAGTACCACGCCTCAACACCACCTTACTAACACAAATATCTGCCCGGTAGCATGTCAGAGACAATGTAGATTAGTGACGAATGCCACGCGGAGAGAAAGGACTCCACCCCTTCCCCACCAAAAAAAAAAAAAAAAAAAAAAAAAAAAAAATCTTACAAGAAAGACTTGTACCAAATGTCAGCCCTCTATGTTCGTGGGAAGTGAGTGATTTAGTAATACTGTGTTCTACACGAAAACGTTGGAGAAAGACATATTTACTTTCCTTAATTAGCTTATAAGGTTAATGTTATTGGCTTTTACGGTTTTCGGAAACGTCTAGGTGCCGAAATTTAGTCCCGCGGTAGTACTTTTACGTGCCAGTAAATCTACCGACACGGGGCTGGCGTATTTGAGTACCACCAGACTGAACCAGGATCGAACGTGCCAAGTTGGGGTCAGAAGGCCAGCGCCACTCAGATAAACGGTGTTGACATTTCGTCGGACTTCGTTCCAGGCTTTCCTTCACTCAAGCAATGTTTTCTGGTATTCGAATTCTTTTCGGATAGTTACGGTTCTTATTCGTACTCTGTCCGTTTCGTGCTATTTTGCCAGTAAGTTTTGCTCTGTAGACTTTGCTGGAGGTTTCGTCAAAACACTTCCAGTTTTAAACTCTTGGGCAAACAGATCCGCACAGGTTTTCCATGAATCGTGCTTCGCATAACACTCGACAATGGACACGCGCTGTTTTATCGCGAGCATTCAACTGGTCACTAAACACGTCTGTTCCTCTCACTCACTCACACTTAATAACACAGCGACGTACTCGGGAGATGCACACGCGCAGACATGTGACAGCAACTGTTTGGTGCATCGAATTCACGGTTTCCAGCATTTCCTGTGATGGGCAGTTCTGCTGTTCATTAACAATGGTCAATTCCACGTAAGTCTTATAAATATTTTCCTGGCCATTTTTAATTTGCTCACCATGTACATAGAGATATAGTCCTGACCCAAAGTATATAATAAAAAGAAGCAGGGAAGATGAAGAATAAAAAAGAAGTTTTTTTTTTTGCTAGTTGTTTTACGTCGCACCGACACAGATAGGTCTTACGCCGACGATGGGACAGGAAAGGGCTAGGAGTGGGAAGGAAGCGACCATGGCCTTAATTAAGGTACAGCCCCAGCATTTGCCTGGTGTGAAAATGGGAACCACGGAAAACCATTTTCAGGGCTGCCGACAGTGGGGTTCGAACCTACTATCTCCTGAATACTGGAAAAAGAAGTTTAACAAGGTGATATTTGTTATCTGATCAGTTGTTAGAAAGTGCTTAATGATCTTTTACTTGAGGTCTGTCGGCCATGAAGACTGTGAGTCATATCCTCGGAAATTTATAGTGGTGAAATGTAACAGATGTGGAGAACAAGAGGTCTTTATGTAAGCATCCAGAACGCTTCTGTCAGCCTTGAGGACGTAATTGACTTTACACACAGCAGGCTACTTAACACTTTACAAGAGATTTGACGTCAACCTTTCAGGAAGGGGAATTGAATGACCATGCGATGTCGTATCAAACATATTAGTGGTAATGGGGGAAACGTGCGACAGGACATTCACTGGGAGACGCAATCAGCAGCAGGAGAAAACCACTGGTCGAACTGGCGTGACGTAAATCGCCTCCAAAATTCTTATTTACTTTTCTATAAGTACATAAATTTCCCCCTTTCTACTACAGATGTTGTACATAAATTGCCTTCCTTTTGCCTAGACAGGCATGTCCAAGTCACGAGCTGAGTGACAACTCTGCGTGCATGCGAAACAGCTGTTACGAGCTCTGTTATCAGACAGCACAAGTCCGGAGGGGTGTACACTACACGTTCATTACCACGGTACTCCTTGCAATCCAGTATATTCTTTCATATAAAGACGTACGTACGGTACATACGGTGTTTGTATAAAATGAGCGAAACACTATCCTTTGTAATCACCCAGAAAAATCAATAATTACTTTAAAGGTTCCCATAAACAATGAAGTAAAAAATAAAAAGCATTTTTTAGGGTCTTTACATGCTCAACTCCCCTATGAACAATTATGAATCTGAATAATACCAAATACTATGTCACTACTATAAGGCTTTCGCGGCAAAACGTCATGCTTTTATAAACTTAAACAAAAGAAAATAGGCTGTGTCCACCTTTATGGTGTAGTGGTTAGTTTGATTAGCTGCCACCTCCGCAGGCCTGGGTTCGATTCCCGGCTCTTTCACGAAATTTGAACCGTGATACGAGGGCTGGAACAGGGTGTACTCAGTGGCGATTGGTGCGTGAAGGGCCCCACCGCCGTTTCAGAAACACTTAATATCATTTCACTCTGTCACTGATTAAATACATGAAGAGATGTACAAATGTAGCGACGTCGAACTTGCGGCGGTGTGATATTCAGTTATACAATGCTATCTTCACTATTTTGGCTTTTCTGTTTTCAACGATATGACATAGGGTTTTAAATCGTGGCAGCTGTTCAGCAAGCACGATGTGTTCTCTTTAGTCGTGAAGCGGTCGGGCTCTGGCAGAGTCTGCTCAATCGGTTCCTAGAGTTGTTGTTTTTTTTTTTTTTTTTTGCTATTTTGTTTTACGTCGCACCGACACAGATATGTCTTATGGCGACGATGGGAGGGGAAAGGCCTAGGAAGTGGAAGGAAGCGGCCGTAGTCTTAATTAAGGTACAGCCCCGGCATTTGCCTGGTGTGAAAATGGGAAACCACGGAAAACCATCTTCAGGGCTGCCGACAGTGGGGCTCGAACCCACTATCTCCCGATTACTGGATACTGGCCGCATTTAAGCGACTGCAGCTATCGAGCTCGGTGTTCCTAGAGTTTAGCAAGTTGCGGGGCGCGGGTGGAGCCTAGAAAGACGACATGGGCTTGTCAGAGGAAGGAAGAGTGCAGGCGAGTTATGGTTTGCCGGCAGAGCCCGCAGCAATATCGCCAACCACATTACAATATACCTAGGCTTTTCCCCCCACGTCTTAATTTATTTTTATTAGAGATTAATTCCAAAACAATTAATTCCATGTCCACCTCTGCGGTGCAGTGGTTAGCGTGATTAGCTGCCAACCCCGGAGACGCGGGTTCGATTCCCGGCTTTGCCACGAAATTTGAAAATGTGGTATGAGCGCTGGGACGGCGTTCACTCAGCCGCGGGTGATCAACTGAGTAGAGGTGGGTTGGATTAGCACCTCAGACATCCTCGAAGTGGTTTTCCCACTTCTCCTCTAGGCAAATGCCGAGATGGTACCTAACCATGACCGCCTCATTCCCTCTCCCTTGCCTGTCCCTTCCAATCTTCCCATCCCTTCACAAGGCTCCTTTTCAGCTTAGCCGGCGAGGCAGCCTGGGCAGGGTACCGGTCCTCCTCCCCAGTTTTACACCCGATCCAATGTATCGCGCACCAGGATACTGCCCTCGAGGCGGTAGAGGTGGGATCTCTCACTGAGTCCGAGGGAAAAGCCGACCCTAGAGGGTAAACAGATTAAGAAAGGAAGAAATAATGAATTCCATTATACTGACTACTGAAACAATTCAGTTCTACAGAGAAGAAATTATAAAGGTTTAAAATGTAACCGTTTGTACGTTGATCAAATTGTTAAATAAGTCTTCATCCTTTGAGGTTTGGGCAAGAGGAGTGAAATTCGGGCGTGCACTGTTTCTTTTCGCGAATGTCGTTATTGTCCTTTGTGATCAGTGAAACAGTTCAGTGCCATAGAAATCGTGATTGCAGTCAGTAGCGTAGCCAGGATCGGCCGATGGGGCGGGGTGCGGTTATAGTTACAAAATGACAATAACGAAGGTACATGAATGACTTGTCATTATAAGGCACTTACAGATCTGTTGGTTCTACAATTATGTTTCTGATTTGTTTAAATTTGTTGTCAGTTTCTGTTTATTTTCTTTTTGTAAAAAATTCATGGGGGGCGGGGGTTAACCCCCAGTAAACTCCCTAGCTACGCCCCTTATTCGAGTAGCTGTTAGCCTGTTAATGTGTGTATAAGTGCCATTGTAGTGTAGTGCAAGTAACCTATTTGCAGAAGCCTAGCGTAGGCACTCCACTCACTCCGCTCCCTATACACGGTGCCTAGGCGGCAGATGATGCTCTCTTATTTCTGTTCTCACGGCCGACTTGATGCGTCGTTCTCCTAGCTGGAGCCCAGCGAGGGATCCAGTCGGCTGTGTGTTCTCAGCTTAGTTCACGGGTTTGCCGATAGGAGCGTCTTTACGATCTGGCAAAGATCTGCTTTGCTAGTAGCTTTACGTCGCACCGACACAGATAGGTCTTATGGCGACGATGGGACAGGAAAGGGCTAGGAATGGGAAGGAAATGGCCGTGAACTTAATTAAGCTACAGCCCCAGCATTTTCCTGGTGTGAAAATGGGAAACCACGGAAAACCATTTTCAGGGCTGCCGATAGTGGGGTTCGAACTTACTATCTCCCGAATACTGGATACTGGCCGCACTTAAGCGACTGCAACTATCGAGCTCGGTCCAACGATCTGCGAACTGTTACCAACTATTACGGAAAAGTTACGGAAATTGCATTTTTCTTGCCGTGCGGGTAGTATGCGCCGTGGCGATAGTTAAAAGGTTACTAACAGATAGTTTTGGCTATTGAGTGTATGATTCGAAGCAGTGCATCGATTCATTCAAGTGTCCGAGTGAATTGATTCACAGGAACGGCTAGCTCACGGCACACGATTCACCTAACTCGCAGCAGACAGTGCTGAGTGGCTCACTCACAGATCGGTGAGTCACAACACAACACACACACACATACATACACGCGCGCGCGGTTCATTGTCGGCACACTGAACATTGGCGGGGAGCCGAACTTCCGTTGCGGGCGAGACATACTGAGCCATAGCACACTGGAAGAATCGTACGCAATCACGGCTCAGTGAGACACAACACACACGCGGTTCATATCAGCACAGGGGACATTGGCGGGGAGCCGAAATTCCGCTGTCGCGAAACATAAAGATTACAGAGCCATGGCACGCTGAAAGAATCGTACACTAAGACGGGCTCTCGCTCTCAGCTAATTTGAAAATAATACCCATTTGCATTCACTGCCCTCTTCTTTTTTTTCTTTGCTGGTGGTTTTACGTCGCACCGACACTGATAGGTCTTATGGCGACGATGCTATAGGAAAGGCCTAGGAGTTGGAAAGAAGGAGCCGTGGCCTTAATTAAGGCACAGCCCCAGCATTTGCCTGGTATGAAAATGGGAAACCACAGGAAACCATCTTCAGGGCTGCCGACAGTGGGTTTCGAACCCACTATCTACCGGATGCAAGCTCACAGCCGCGCGCCTCTAAACGCATAGCCAACTCGCCCGGTCTGTCCTCTTCTTACAGGGAGGTTTAAATAATATATGGATTTATTTGAAGTGTTAAAAAAGTAATCTAAAATAATTCCAAAGAAACTAGCTAGTCAATAGGTAGGCTATTAGGCTCTTCTATGTATTAGTTTAATATATCAGTATTATAACTTAATTGACATTCGACAATTAATTCAAATCAACTCTCTAGCCTACCTTGTGATGTTTGGGACATCACTGTATATTTTTAATTATTGAACTATATATTTAATTGATAAGATGTATATATTTAATCACTGATAGGTCATTTTTAAATTAATATGTATATATATATAGGGTTTTTATCATCCATTTCAATCATCATTTCATTTCTTTGTATCGCGGCTATAACGTATTCTGAACGAACAAATTATTGGGTAAAGTATTTCAACATCACGCATATTTATAACTTGCAGTAAATTTTCCAATAGCCGTTGTGAGGTGACCAGAGTCAGCAGGCTAATTTCAGCCCAGTTCCAGGAAAAGTACGTCATCGAGGTTACGAGAGATATTACCCTCTCCATCTCATGATGAGACAGTTGATATATTATTAACACCCACTTTTCAAACTCAGCTTCGGGACGCTTTATTTCAGCGGGAAAGTTCAGCCTATGTGAATGAACGTAATGAAGCAACGTGATGGATGCACAGCTATACATCGGAGAAGGGATGAGACCTCGAATCTTACTGGACCATGTGATATGGCTGATGGAAGGAGACTTTTGAACCGATAAATACCACCGACAAGGGCTGGAGAGGATACTCTCATTCGGACTTTCTCATTTATATTCTTATTCATACTCTTACTACGATTCTACGTCTACACATCGGAGAAGATTTTATCTTAGTTCACTTCGCATCTGAGTATATTCTACTCAAAAGTTACTCTCATTGGGACTTGACGAGAGGTAGTCAACGGGAGACCGGCTTTGACTAGTATAGGGCAGGAGAGCTCTTATTATGAATTTAGCTACGCTACTGTTCCGTAATACGGAAGAATACTAATGTATTCTCTCCATGAACATAACCCATGGTGGTTTTGCACTTAAAATTAAGACTCATTACGACTTTATGTAAGGAGTACAGTAGGAAGTGTTAAGGACAGGAAATGTAGAAGTAGGACTGGAATCCAACAACAGAGAAGGCAGCCGGTACGAGATCCACATATCATCAGCTTCAAGACAACAGAGTACATATGGTGAGCTTATGGCATAAGTTACTGCAAGTCTTCGCGCAACAGTTCACTTTTAAAATTAATTTCATTCAATTTTTCTTTTGCTTCCGTAAGTTCAGATGTCGTTAAAACGCCGTTACGTCACGTTTTTCATCTTAATAAATAGCTGTTCTAATTTGTATTTTATGAAATGATTATTAATGATCCTTAAATTCCAAGTTAGTGTACTTAATGATTTGTGTTCCGTTCACCTCACCCCTGGGAGTTTTTTGAGTCTCATTACGCATTATTATTATTATTATTATTAATTATCTACTTTTGTTTTCAAGCCATAAGCTTGAAGACTGGCGCCCTTGGGATACTGTTTATGGAGAAACAATGACATATCATTTATTTATTTTAATATTAAAGTGACCCGCCACGTTATAATTTTGTCATTCATCTGTGGGCCAAAGGGGTACGTCACAACCTTATGACTATAAGTCATGCTCGTGACCACTCAAATTTGTCTGTTTTATATTAGGAAGAACCGCTCAGTATTTTCTCAGTTCGTATGTTACATCATTGAATAAAACTTAAATAATCGAATTACGAGATCACCGGTGTACGTGGACAGTGGGCAAGTGAGCCGAGTGATGCAGTAACTTAAATAAACAGATGTTGAATCAGAACACCACAGGGCTACCTGCATCTCGGGTAGCCTATACAAAATATGACGATTTAAAAATCTTCTACTAATAGAAAGAAACATATTTTCAAAGATGACCGTCGATGACATAGGAAGGGGGGTAGCAGCAGTTCGGAAGCTGCAAGGGCGGCAGTCTAGATGATTGACTGATATGGCCTCTTAATAATACTCAACATGGCTTAGCTGTGTTGATACTGCTACACGGCTGAAAGCAATGGGAAACTACAGCCGTAACTAACTCCCGAGGACATGCAGCTCCCTCTGTATGAATGATGAACTGATGATGGCTTCCTCCCGGGTAAAATATCCCGAAGGTAAACCAATAATAATAATGTTATTTGTTTTACGTCCCACTAACTACTCTTTTACGGTTTTCGGAGACGCCGAGGTGCTGGAATTTAGTCCCGCAGGAGTTCTTTTACGTGCCAGTAAATCTACCGACACGAGGCTGACGTATTTGAGCACCTTCAAATACCACCGGACTGAGCCAGGATCGAACCTGCCAAGTTGGGGTCAGAAGGCCAGCGCCTTAACCGTCTGAGCCACTCAGCCCGGCGAAAGTATACTAGTCCCCCATTTGGATCTCCGGGTGGGGACGACAAGAGAGAGGGTGATCATCAGGAAGATGGATACTGACATTCTGCGAGTCGGAGCGTGGAATGTTAGAAGTTTAATAGCGATGTGGTAGGTTAGAGAATCTGAAAAAGGAGATGGATGGGCTAAGTTAGATGTAGTTGGTATAAGTGAAGTGCGTTGACAGCAGGAACAGGATCTTTTGGTCAGGCAACTACAGAATAATCAACACAAAATCAAACAGAGGAAATGCAGGAGTTGGTTTAACAATTAATAAGAAAATAGGGCAGCGAGTAAGGTACTACGACCAGCATAGTGAGAGAATTATTGTCGTCAAGATATACACCAAAGCAATGCCCACCACAATAGTGCAGGTCTATATGCCTACTAGTTCAGCGGATGATGAAGAAATCGGAAGGATATATGAAGAGATAGATGATTTAATACAATATGTAAAAGGTGACGAGAATCTAATTGTCATGGCAGACTGGAATGCAGTGGTAGGCCAAGGAAGAGAAGGTAATAAAGTAGGAGAATTTTGATTGGGACAAAGGAACGAAAGGGGAAGTCGGCTGGTTGAATTCTGCACTGATCATAATTTAGTCCTTGCCAATACTTGGTTCAAACAGCACAAACGACGGCTGTACACGTGGACGAGACCTGGAGACACTAGAAGGTATCAAACAAACTTCATTATGATTAGGCAGAGATTCAGAAACCAGGTGTTGGATTGCAAAACTTTCCCAGGAGCAGACGTGGACTCTGACCACAACTTGTTGGTCATGAAATGCCATCTGAAGTTGAAGAAATTGAAGAAAGGAAGGAATGCAAGAAGATGGGATCTAGACAAGTCGAAAGAAAAGAGTGTGAGGATTTGTTTCAAGGAACATGTTGCACAAGGACTAAATGAAAAGGCTTTAGGAAACACAATAGAGGAAGACTGGATAGTCATGAAAAATGAAGTCAGTAGGGCTGCTGAAGAAATGTTGGGAATGAAGAAGAGATCAACTAATAATCAGTGGATAACTCAGGAGATACTAGACCTGATTGATGAACGACGAAAATACAAGATTACTACAAATGAAGAGGGCAGAAAAGAACACAGACGACTAAAGAATGAAGTTGACAGAAAGTGCAAGGTCGCTAAGGAAGAATGGCTGAAGGAGAAGTGCAGTGATGCGGAAGGTTGTATGGTCCTAGGAAAGGTAGATGCTGAATACAGGAAAATCAAGGAAATCGTTGGAGAAAGGAAATCTAGGTGTATGGATATTAAGATCTCACATGGAAGGCCACTTCTACGGAAAGAAGACAAAGCAGAAAGATGACAGGAACATATAGATGATTTGATTCTGGAACAAAAAGAGACTGTTGATGCTGATGAAATGGGGGATCCAATTTGGAGGTCAGAGTTTGACAGAGCTGTTAGAGACCTAAATAGGAACAAGGCGCCTGGAATTGACGACACTCCCTATGAATTACTGACTGCCTTCGGAGAAACCAGCATGGGAAGGTTATTCCATTTAGTGTGTAAGATTTATGAGACAGGATAAATACCGTCCTATTTTCGGCAGAATGTTGTTATACCTAATCCCAAGAGAGCCAGAGTTGACAAGTGTTAAAACTACCGCACCATTAATTTAGTATCTCATGCCTACAGAATTTTAACACGTATTATTTATAAAAGAATGGAAAGACAAGTTGAAGCTGAGTTGGGAGAAGATCAATTTGGTTTCAGAAGAAATGTAGGAACACGTGAAGCAATCCTGAATTTAGTCTGATCTTTGAGGACCGAATTAAGTAGGATAAGCCCACGTACATGGCGTTCGTACATCTAGAAAAAGCATTCGATAATATTGATTGAACCAAGCTATTTTTTGAAGGTGATTGGGACCAGATACCTAGAAGGAAGAATTGTCTACAATCTGTCTAAAAATCAGTCTGCAGTGATAAGAATCGAGGGCTTTGAAAAAGAAGCAGCAATCCAGAAATTAGTGAGGCAAGGCTGCAGTTTGTCCCCCCTCATTTTCAATGTTTACATAGAACAGCCAGTAAAGGAAATCGAAGAGGAATTTGCAAAGGGAATCATAATCCAAGTAGAGGAAATCGAGACCTTGAGATTTGTCGATGATATTGTTATTTTATCTGAGACTGCAGAAAATCTCGAGAAGCTGCTGAATGGTTTGGACGAAGTCTTGGGTAGGGTACAAGATGAAAATAGATAAGTCCAAAACAAAAGTAATGGAGTGCAGTCGAACGAAGGCAGGTGATGCAGGAAATATCAGATTAGGAAATGAAGTATTAAAGGAAGTAGATGAATATTGTTACTTGGGTAGTAAAATAAATAACGATGGCAGAAGTAAGGAGGACATAAAATGCAAACTAGCACAAGCAAGGAAGAGCTTTCTTAAAGAAAAGAAATATGCTCACTTCACACATTGATATAGGAATTAGAATACCGAGCTCGATAGCTGCAGTCGCTTAAGTGCGGCCAGTATCCAGTAACCGGGAGATAGTTGGTTCGAATCCCACTGACGGCAGCCCTGAAGATGATTTTTCGTGGTTTCCCATTTTCACACCAGGCAAATGCTGGGGCTGTACCTTAATTAAGGCCACGGCCGCTCCCTTCCCATTCCTAGGTCCTTCCTATCCCATCGTCGCCATAAGACATATCTGTGTCGGTGCGACTTAAAGCAAATAGCAAAAAAAATAAAAAAAAAATAGAAAAACGATTCTGAAGACTTTCATCTGGAGTGTGGCATTGTATGGAAGTGAAACATGGACGATAACTAGCTCAGAAAGAAATAGAATAGAAGCTTTTGAAATGTGGGGTTACAGAAGAATGCTGAAGGTGAGATTGATAGATCGAATAACGAATGGAGAGATACTGAACCGAATTGGTGAGAGGAGATCGATTTGGCTAAATTTGACGAGAAGAAGGTATAGAATGATACGACCCATCTTAAGACTCCCAGGACTTGTTCAGTTGGTTTTTGAAGGAAGTGTAGGTGGTAAGAACGGTATGGGTAGACCTAGGTATGAATATGACAAGGAGATTAGAGCAGATGTAGGGTGTAGTAGTTACGTAGAAATGAAAAGTTTAGCACAGGGCAGGGTGGCATGGATAGCTGCATCAATCCAGTCTATGGACTGATGACTCAAACAACAACGTGTAGGCTATTTATTTCTAACACAGGTATTTTTATATCTAATTGTGTATATATAATAGAGTTGTGACTTTCAGAGGAGTGAGGGAAAACTAGAAGTTACCGTAGTGTATCTGATGTATGAAAATGCAAGCTACACACTCGGGAAGAATTGCTAGGTACCCAAAGAGATCCTACTTTATCACCTTGTCTGGAAATAGCTTGCCTCCATTTCTTTCTTAAACCGCACTCGGAAAGGAAACTAAGGAACCACACATTTTCTTGCTTTGTAAGTGTTATCCGAAGGATATAGAGGTACAGAGGTCTTCTCATCCTCACAGACACTCACCGACACAAACAATACTCACAATAAATTGCACAAGATCAACACAGCATCACAATTAATCCGCATATCACAATGTAAAAGTCCGCCAAGAAGAGAACAGAAACCTGACATCTAGCGACCAAACCGCGAACACGCTCGGGCCGTCTTTTCAGCGATAAATTAGTAGCTATGTCCCGGCCTTGTATATCTCGTAGGCAACGCCATTACAGAAGCATTCGCCCTTATTTACGTTTGTTCGTGCGTATTGAAAATGCCTCTGCCCGCCAAGTGTGAAGTACGCGCCGTGATTCGATTTTTAAAAGGAAAACGCGTGAAAGCTGCTGAAATTCATCAGCAGATTAGTGAAGTGTATGAGGAGCACGCTATGAACAAAGGAATGTTAAGAAAATGGGTTAGAGCATTTAAAGAAGGCCGTACTAACGTCCACAACGAGAAGTGTACTGGGTGATCGTCTGTCATTTCTGAAGACTTGGAGTAAAAATTTCATGCAAAGGTTCGAGAAAACAGACACGATTTCGTCATTAAGTTATGAGTTGCCTGAAATTTCAAACGAGTGTTCTTTATGAAATTGTATTAGGACTCTTAGATTGTCGGAAGTTGTGCTCACGCAATCCAAAACAAACGGCTTGTCATGCTCACAAGGGGGATTCTTTTTGCTTCATGACAATCGTGAGCTCACACGGCTAATTGAACCCGAGATCTCATCACTTAATTTGTTTGAGGACAGTTTGATCATCCTCCGTATAGTCGTGAGCTAGTGTCTAGTGACTACCATTTGTCCCTGCATCTGAACAAGCATTTAGGGGGTCAACGCCACGATTACGACAACGACCTAAAAGCGACCACGCGGCAGTGGCCGGCTGATGAGGCGGCAGATTTCTATGAGGATGGAATTTAGAAGCTGACAATTGCCTTAATATGCCTGGAACTTTCGTTGAGAAGTAGTATAAGGTACATGCTTACATGTTAAAAATAATTGTATAAAAATTGCATTACTTTTTTTATATCAAAACATCATCATAGGTTGTTCTGCCATCCGACAGGTTCCTTTTATCATCCTTTCAATTGCTACTTGTAGTAAAGTATTATGTCTTAGATTATGCCCTATCCAATTTTTCTTCCTATTTTGGATTACGGTCATTTGGTATTTTATCTTCCCAGTTTACTCCTTCAATTCTTTGCCAAATTCACATCTCAAGCGCGTCTATTCTTCTCTGTTCTCCCTTCCATAATGTCCATGTTTCAGCGCCAAATAGAGCTATACTCCATACGTAACCCCTTGCAAGTCTCTTCCTCAAATCTTTCTCTAGCGGGCCACAAAACAGTTTTTACTGCCATATCAAAACGGTACTTATTTAACCCTCAAGCACACGCGCCAGATCTTAGGACGCAGACACACGCGTGGGGGTGCTTTCCACCCCACATATCATTTTATTGTAAAATATGAATTACTGTATTAATTGGAGATTTTAAGATAGATTATGTAAGAATGACTCTTTCTGCGGGGATCCAGCCAGAAAGGTACAAGAGCGGGGACAACACAGACAAGTTATTTGTACATTTCACCAGGAAATAAAATGACCTGGGGTGGATTCCAACCCATACGCGTGTGTTTGAGGGTTAAAAACACGCATCCAGAAAGTCATACTTCGAAGACCTAAAAACATGATGAAGTACAGGTCCTACAAGGAAGTGAAAAATAGGAATCATTGCAGCGACAAGGCTTTGCATTTAATATATGATGATGATGATGATGGTGTTGAAGCTTTCCTTGGCTAAGGCAATTCGAGCTTTTATGACTGTTATAGAGTGAAGGTCTTCAGTCACAATACTTCAAAGATACTTAAACTATAATAATTTCATAATTTCGTGTGGCTATTTCTAGTCGAGTGCAGCCCTTCTAAGGCAGACCCTCCGATGAGGGTGGGCGGCATCTGCCATGTGTAGGTAACTGCGTGCTATTGTGGTGGAGGATAGTGCTATGTGTAGTGTGTGAGTTGCAGGGATGTTGGGGACAGCACAAACACCCAGCCCCCGGGCCACTGGAATCAACCAATGAAGGTTAAAATCCCCGACCCGGCCGGGAATCGGACCCGGGACCCTCTGAACCGAAGGCCAGTACGCTGACCATTCAGCCAACGAGTCGGACTACTTCAACTTATTCACCTGTTCAATAATATCTCCCCCTATCTTGATTGTCTCTTTTTCACCTTTACCTCCAAGTATCATGAATTTGGTTTTCTTTTTGTTTATGCTCATTCCATACTATTCACACTTTTTGTTTAATTCTCTCAGCATTTTGCGGAGGTACTTCACATTTTCAGCTATTACTGCCATATCAAAACGGTACTTATTTAAAAACACGCATCCAGAAAGTCATACTTCGAAGACCTAAAAACATGATGAAGTACAGGTCCTACAAGGAAGTGAAAAATAGGAATCATTGCAGCGACAAGGCTTTGCATTTAATATATGATGATGATGATTATGGTAATGATGATGGTGATGATGGTGGTGGTGGTGATGATGATGATGATTATGATGGTGATGATGATGGTGATGATTATTATGACGATGATGGTGGTGATTATGATGATGATTATGATGATGGTGATGGTGATTATGATGATGGTGGTTGTACCGGGCGGTACACCTCCACGTCGCTAATTCAAACTTTGCGCCAGTTGAAACTCCCCCACTGGAGGAAGTCTGAACTTTATCTAATGTGTTAATTTTCAAGTTTCTCAGAAGATGTCACTACTTGGAAATTTTGAAGTTTCTGAACTGGGTCGTTTTCGATGTATTTTTGTTTTGCCTGTAGTAAGAAGTGTGAACATTCTCTTCCAGAGGACACTACTGAAGAACTACAATGGTGCACCCTAGTGCGAAGTGAAAGAACTGTTTTTTGGAGAAATTTTTATTTCAAAAGTTTGTTCCTTGTTAAATTTCTTTCTGTTATTGTTTAAGTTGGCTGTATGACCCTTTCTTTCCCCTTGTTTTGAATTTAGCCAATCCCGAATTTCTTTAATTAATTTATGACCAATCAGGTGTATCTTCTCCGAAGGGGATATGTTGCTTAACCCTAGCCAATAAAGTTTTTGTGGGAGGGTGTTCTCATTCCTGAAACGCCTCGAACTTTCCGCGAGAGTATATAAACTGCTGATTTTCGGGTCTCCGCGCCACTTCAGTAACATCTTTCAGTGTGTAAAGTACTTAGCAGGGGGCGGGAAGCGCCTCCTTCTTCGGGCAGCAGTTCAACAACAAGGTAATGGCCTTTTAACAACTTCTTTTCTTGCTAGCTCAGCAGTTTAACTCTCGGGGCAGGTCCGAAGTCTTTTCCATGTAACTTTCCTTTAAAAATGTAAAGACACTCGGTGTCAATTCCTTCTGTTTAACTACATATTGGGATAGAGAGTGCTTAACCCTCTCGAGCTCCCACTCATATTGCATTGAGGTGAACTTATTTTTCACAACCGTTTCTTCCTTAACGTAATGTAAATTGTTCCCTTTTAAAAGTCACCTCTTTAGTATGGGATTAGCCCTTGCAGTAACGGCCTAGTGCCAAGTAGGTTTTATATAAAATGTGTTAGGAGTGCAAGATCGCCTCCTCTCAAGTTGGTATTTTAGAGGCCACGTAATTAACCTTTCCTTACTTAATAGGCCTCAGTAGGTTGGGTAT